>NC_090186.1:12982649-13170149 GCF_024679245.1 Pseudorasbora parva | reverse complement strand
TGGGGATGGCCCCTTCCTGTTCCAACATGACTGCACGGCAGTGCACAAAGCAAGGTCCATGAAGACATGGATGAGCAAGTTTGGCGTGGAGGAACTTGACTGGCCTGCACAGAGTCCTGACCTCAACCCGATAGAACACCTTTGAGATGAATTAGAGTGGAGACTGTGAGTGCTTGACCTGTGAGTGCCTGACCTCACAAATGCACTTCTAGAAGACTGGTCAAAAAATCCCATTAACACACTCCTAAACCTTGTGGAAAGCCTTCCCAGAAAAGTTGACGCAGTTATAGCTGCAAATAGACAAACTCCATATTAAACCCTACGAAGAATGTGATTAAAGTTGAGTGTGCATGTAAAGACTTCTGGCAATATAGGGCATGTATTTTAACTGTAAACTGCTGTTAAACATAACAAAGTGGTCACATATTCATAGATTTAGCAAAAATCTATGAAACAACCTTTTTTTTTTTATGCGATCAGGCTGTAATTTATTCATTATAATAATGCATGCTGGGAAACTAAGCACTGGCACTTTACACTATTACTGTTCATCTGTAAATATACATATTTTTTTGTATGCAATTTTTGTAGTGCAGGCATATTGAAAAAAAATGGTGGTAAAGTTAAAACCTGTGTGAATATATATACAGGAAGAAAAAGAGTTTGCTTTCATAATATGATGATTGCTGTTGTATTCACGATCTTGTCAAGATCTCAGATTGAAGCTATTCGAGTGTATAAAAGCAAACTGCAATTTCACATATATGCCTCCATAGTAAGATGCACATTGTCATCATAAGCGGGAGGTGGAATGTTTTCTCTATTGTATTTGTTTCCTGTCAAACAAGAGCTTTAATGGTTGGCATACATGTAAAAGCATGATTTTAATATATATATATATACTGTATAGTGTGTCAGTAAGTGTTGTGGTATTGTTAAAGATACCGTAATCACCAGAACCGAGTGTTTATTTGATTTGTTTCTGAATTGCACTCTGTTTTCCTGGAGTTGTCTTCTGTTGAAGATGTGGATCACTGTCAGATTTGACATGCAGGGGTTTATTAAGCTCTGAGACTGATCATTAAGCTGTCCAGATCTCTGTCTCTTTGCCATATTAACATCTCTCATCCCATATTTTTTTCCAGAATTCCATTATTTTTTGTTTGTTTGGACACAAATCAGTTGATTGCCAGTGGGAGGGCTATGGCAGCGAAAATGCATTTCATCAAACATATGGACTAAGAATAAAATTGGAAAGCGTTTTCAAATGAACAGAAATAGAATTGGAATAAAACCAAAGCAGATCTCTTTTCTGGTTAGCCGTCATTGGCTCAGTGACGCGACTGGTGGGATGTTATCTCCAGTGTACTGAACTGAGAATTTTAAATTCAAATTTGAGTTGAGGTATAGAACACATTGTGTAGTTGAATTCATATACAAGAAAGGAAAACTGTGTGTTTGTTAGATGGGTATTTGTTAGCATTACTTTACTGTTTAATGAGAGTGTGCTGGTTCATTGCTTTTTGGTCCAATTCAAAAGATCCCAGCAAGTCTTTGATATTTTTTGGTCTGATATTTTTAATTCCAGTCGCTTTTTCAGGTTTTGTCACATATCCACCATTTTATTAGCCTAGAAATCTAGACGCACCCTAGCGGCAGCAAATCCAATCTGCCCGCGAGTGTCGTCTAGCAACTCTCAATACCCTTCTGAGCTGTAATCGGCAAACTCTTGCCGGGCCAATCACATCGTGTATAGAGTCGGTGGGCGGGGCCATAATGACGACGGCCGAGTTGCTTGCGTGCTTCTAGTAAACACAGAAACTGGCGAACGGCGGTCTTTCGAAGCAGCTTTGACCACGATTCTGGAAGACTTGGAGTTAAGCTTTTCTCTGAGAAAAGAACAAAGAACGGCACTGAGGTCATTCTTAAAAAGGGAAGATGTGTTTGGAGTTTTGCCGACCGGATACGGCGAATGTTTAATGTTAAAAATTTATAATAAAGTATAAATTAAGATATGAAGTGCCACTATATGCAATCATCACAGCTTTCAGGTTGTCTACCGCATCAGATGTCGACGCCGTCCTCTCCAGCAGCTGGAATTTGTTTACGGATGCCATAGCAACTCTCAACGGCCACCAGGACTTATACGGTTTTATAAAAGCTATTTATTTGTTGTAAACTGTATTAATCATCTCAGAAAAAAAAAAATTCTAATGTCAGGTACAGTTTAAGTAGTTGATTGTTTGCTAGGTTTAGGGACAGTGTCATTATGCCAAAATTATCTTCATAAATTCTTACGAAATAAAAAGTTTATCCCTCAGAAAAATGTACTTTCCTCTCTTGTCAACATGCTTGGTGCATGTGAGCACGGCGCGTGCTCTTCAGTGGTGAAAGCGTGCTGTGTACGTCAGAAGGACGCACACTCAAAAGTAATTCGGTCAGGTCGTTTACATGGTGAAATGTTTCGTTTGATCGATTCATGAAAAGGTTTATCCCACCTATTTCAAAACGATTACAATTTCATTCAGTTTGGGCATTTTGATTACGATTGAGGTGTTTATATGGAGCATTCTCATTCAGATTGGACTTTTAAACCGTTTACAGTGCTCCATGTTAACGCACCCGACTGTAAAAAATTGCGCTACATGGCACTTAAAAAACCGGATAGTTTATTTATAGTTCGATTACGGATATTTCACGTCATGTTCCAATGCATATTCGAATATCGAATAAAAAGTGACAACCCTATCGTCTACCATGCAAAAAAAAAAACATATGTCTGTCTGATTACTCTGAGTATTGATTTAAGACTATTCATGTCTGTTGTAACTTGTCCTGTACTATAAGTGATGCTTTCCCCTTTAAACGTTTATTAGTTGTCATTTTGCGATTTCCTCTTCACAGCTATGATATTTCAGCTATCACATAAAATTATGAAATGTATAAAAAAAAAAAAAAAAACAGGCAGAGGAGAGACTTGAAGTTCTGACAGGTCTCAGGAGGGAGCATATGGTGTGCGGTGATTAAGACGACGAGGAGAGATTTGGGGCCTTTTGTCACGGTGACACAGATGAAGATCTAGACCCAAATAAAGATCTTATATTAGTAATTCATACAGATACTCTGTGATATGCTTTAGAGACAGACATTCCTGAGCCTAAGGGCAAAGAGGAAGACACCAGGCTGATGAAACACTAATGAAATATTATGTCAAACTGTCTGTGACCCAGGTGAAGTTTGCAGTCCTTCATGAATAGAGGAAGTTTTAAGTTTTCAGTTTTAATTTGAGAATTACCATAGCGGTCCTGTTTAGGCCTCATACAGAGTGGCAGGGGCGTAAAAAGCGGGCATAATTGACTTGGATACCAAAATCATGCTGGGTTAGGTGAATATTTAATTTGCACTTACAAAAACATGCTTTGAAAGGTCGATAGGCGTATAAAATGATGATATGTTTTGACCATTTAGTCAGGTGCTTACAGTCATGGTTATGGACTATGCACTGTAAAAAACAGTTTGTTGGTTTAACTTAAAAAAGTAAGTAACCTGGTTGCCTTAAAATTTTGAGTTTATTGAAATTAAGAATTTGAGTTGATACAATGAAGGAACTTGGTTTAATAAATAGACACTCAAAATAGTATTGTATCTGAACCACATAAAAATGTGACAAATCATGAATATAGCACAAGTTTTACTGCGTCATCACAAATAAAACACACACACTTACCCAACATGATTATGAAATCTTTTAATAATATTTGAATAAAGGTTGTCAATTCTCAAAAATGTACATTGTATTAACTCAAATTTGTAATTGCAATGAACTCAAACTTTTAAGGCTACCAGGTAACTTAATTTTTTAAATATTTTTTTTACAGTGTGAACAAACATGATGTTCTTCTTTACAGTGAATATGAGTACTATAATAATGCTGTATTATGATGGAAAATAACAACACAATACAGTAGCCTTTAAGCATGGCTTTTAGCCCTCATTATGCGAGTTATTGCAGTTATTCCGCTGCATCTCCTGGCAGCATTTAGTAACAATATGTATAATTGCTACAGTACAGCAAATACAGCTCTACCCAAAGCAAGGAGGTCGTTCACCTCAAGATAATGTGCATAACGTAGCAGATGGAAAGGAAACATGCAATCACATTCACATGCTATTTTATTATACTTTGGAGAGTGTTTCTGTACCTCAAAGCATCTGATTTGCTTCCCCCTCTGCCGAGGTCACTTTTTGGGCTGTTGTGTCTCTCTAATCAAAATGTCATTTAATTTACGTGCCGTCAACATTCTGATTACTCTCAGCCCTGAGGAAGCCCGGGAAACAATTTAATTTGCCAATATGTTATATCTTATTTCATAACCTTGCCGTTTGTTTTGATTGCCCAAGATTGTCTGGAACGACCCTCCTCGAATCAATATACACGGAATGATGTGATTAGAATGTGAAGGGACAGCAGAATGTTCTAGAACATCTAAAAATGAGTGCTACTCTTGTTAAGTGTCATTTCCTCATTCTCTCTTCTGACCTTTGTACAACCTCTGTGCAATAATATGTAATGTTCAATGAGACCTTTGGCACTGTTGTTGTATAACTGATATGATGACACCGAAACAGGCTCATATTTTCAAGTGGAAATATTTCCATCTGAGGCAGAGGAATCAGGCAGTGTGCAGTTTCTTGCGGGGATCCTCACGCCCCATTCGCTTTCACCCTCGGGTTTCTCTCTCTCGTCGTCTCTCCTTCGCTGCTGTAATTAAGTGAAAATTTATGTGCGATTTTTCCGTCTGACGATCAGGGATAATCACGGCATATTACAGCACAGCCTGCTGAGATGGGTAAGCAAACAGTGCGCAACAGCAAAACTGTGTTTGTGTGTCTTTTAATCTGAGCAATTGTTGCGTTCGACTGCAGTTATGCGTTTAGGAATTACAATTAATATTTGTTTTATTTATATTGGCGTGCATAATATTGATCGCACAAAGCAAAAAGCATTTTAGATTCATTGTCACTTCTTGAAACACCAAGTTGAATGGCTCTTAGGTTTTTAAAATAGTCTGAACATAGTTTCTGCTCTATTGTAATGTACATCCGAGTATATATCGGTTGGATTTCCAGCATAGTTCGGTCTCCCTTGACTTACTTAGTCAGTACTGTGGGTGTCTGAGGTTTCTGTGGCCTATGTTTCAGATTAGTAGCTACATTCATCAGAAGGAATGCCATGAAAGTCCTGTCTCTGAGGAATCGGCATATCACAGTGACACTGTGTCTCAGATGAATTTGATTCTGGGCCGAGAAACAGCTTAAGCTTTATGCTTTTTGTCTGGCTAATTTATCAGTGCATGTCTGAATCTCCAGTTTGAAGAGAACGACTGAATGTCTTGGCGATTTACTACACTTCACGGTTCATCTTCACAGAGAAGCCGCCATGGATGGATTTTACTGATAAGATCTTTATCGATTGACCAGTGAGCTGCTTTTTAGTGTGTGGGGTTTGTAAGATACGGTATGAATGTTGAAGAGGACAGTGGCTGTTTGGAGAGGAGCAAATACTGGATGAAAACACGGCTTGTGTTATGTTTCTGTGGATAAGTGTTGTAATACGAATCAAGCTGAAGATAACAGTCAAGAACACCTCCAAAATATAGGTCACTCACCTTCTCACACACACACACACGCGCGATAAACCCTAGAGCTGTCCATGACCAGAGGCGAGATGCCCTCTGGGTATTTGTTCATAACACACAATCACACAGAGAAAGAAAGTGAGAAAATGTGAACATAGTATACTCACTACCTAGAATCATTAGGCATGCTCCAAACAGGAAGTCTATTCCAATAAGAAGGTGCCTTCTAAACAACATTTTGTTAAAATTGTATGGCAGTTTTGAGGAGAAAGCTGTCTCAGAGTGTAATAAATACAATAAAAAACATCCAAGATGGCAGATTATAAATCATCCCAAACTCACTGGAAAACTTGTGCTCATTCAGCACAATACTGTGTTCTCTCTTGCATGTTTCACCAAGCTTTCAAAATTAAAGTGTCCAGTGGTCGGCACTATAAAAGGGCTTTCGTTTGAATCCTAAACAGATGAAGGTGAATCTAGCAAGATTTTATTACATTAGTTGTTGTACCTACAGTTCCGCAGCTGTTCAGAAATGAAGTGTCTGGTGAGTGACACTAAAAGGTTAATTCTCTATCGTGTTTGAAAATAACAGACCTCTTAGAGTAAACCTAGTCTAGCGTAGCCATGTAGACGGCCATGTAAATAGCGAATCCACCATGTTGCAAGTGTAACCCCTCCCGTTTGAACCGCCCGCTCCAAGCGGGAATCAAACCCGGTTCTGACAGCATGAGAGTCAGACGCTCTAAAAAGGAGGCTAAAGGCTGCAAACCCTTGCGTCAGTCTCTAGAGCATCTCTTGAGGTCAAAGAAGTAAGGTTTACTCGCACAGCAACTACTAGCTGGCCTCTGTTACAATCACCACCCTAAAACTCACTCCCATCCGGGTCACGCCACCAATGTAACTCCTCCTGTTTGAGCCGCCCACTCTAAGCGGGACTCGAACCCGGGTCTGACAGCAACCTTTAGCATTAGATGCTAGAGCTTCTCTTGAGGTCAAAGGAGTGATGTTTACTCGCACAGTAACTGCAAGCTGGCCTCCCTTACACTTACCCCCCTAAACCTTACTCTTATCTGTGTCATGGCACCAATGTAACCCCTCCTGTTCGAGCTGCCCGCCCCGAGCGAGACTCGAACCCAGGTCCGACGGCATGAGAGTCGGACACTCTAACAAGGAGGCTACAGGCTGCAACCCCTGACGTCAGTCGCTAGAGTGTCTCTTGAGGTCAGCGGAGTGAGGTTTACTCACACAGCAACTACTAGCTGGCCTACATTACACTCACCCCCCTAAACCTCACTTCAATCCGGGTCACGGCACCAATGTAACCCCTCCGGTTCGAACCGCTGCTCCAAGTGGGACTCGAACCCGGCTCCGACGGCATAGCTACTGATGCATTATTAGGCATATCCTTTCTGAATTGTGGTACAGATTGTAGCCTCACCCCATGCATGCTGTTATTCCAACCTTGTTAAAATTCCGCTCGGATTGCTTTTATACACTTGTGTGTCTATTTGATTTTGAAAGGCGAGATGGAAAATACGCTGTCGAAGAATGAGTGTGTGTGCAAGGTAGGTCAAAAGTGCATATTCAAGCATGTGTATAATGTATATCATCAGAGTTTGACACACTGCTACATACCTCTGAATACAGAACATAAAGAATATCTAATAGCAGTTTCCATCCATATCCACCCACTGCCTCACAGAGTAGGTGAATGTGTCATAAAATAACAGAACAAACCTATGGCTTTCTTCATGAATATATCTTTCAACCTGCAGCTGCAGCAACTTTTTTGAATGTTTATTTAATTTATTTATTCCGACTTGGTAACTTCATGTGTCCCTTGATACATTGGCTTGTTGATAAATGCATACTTTCAGTCAAGAGTTCAGTTTAGAGTTCATCAGCACTTTCCCTTTTTTTCTTCTTCTCTCGAATAAAACTTCTCAGTATTGGCGATAAACATCTTCTGTGAACAACCCAGTGTTATTTTACAGTTACAGTTTTTATTAATATTTGAATTTGCTTTTATTTTCATTTGAATTTTGCATTTGAATTTTTAGTAGTATAAGTTTTAGTAATTTTGTTATGTTCTCTTATCATTTTTGTTTTTATTTATTTTTAATATTTTTTGTACAAAAATAAAAATATGATTTTTTTAAAAATCCACAGTTTTCCCAGAAGTCCCTGCACTGTTTTTTGTTGTTGTTGTTGTTGTTGTTTAATAAAATATAATTTTAACCTAGGGTTGCCAGGTTTTCACAACAAAACCCGCCCAATTGCAACTCAATACTGGCCCAATCGCGTTTAAGGGGTTTTCTTGTAAAAAAAAAAAAAAAAAAAAAAGATTTCCGGGGGGTAAAATATACGTTTTTTGCCAGGGTTCCCTGCTAAAATGAGCATTTCTGGCACTAAATATAACATAATTGGTGTCACTTCAACCAGGGCCAGCCGTGACCAATTTGCTGCCCTAGGCAAGATTTTACTTTGTGCCCCTTGTATCAAGGTTTTTATGTTGGTTGTGTTTTTATATTTTTTAAACACACACACACACACACACACACACACAGCCCTCGCTGGGCAGGGGGAGATTGATGCGGCTGGGAAGAGTCTGTGGATTTAGTTAAGTTTTTTTTTGGTAATATTTCGAATTAATATTAATAAAAAGTAGCAGTAATAAAACTGGAAAAATCACATATTTTGGCGCCCCTATGGACGAGTGGCACCGCTAGCATTTGCCTATTCCGCCTTTTCCACGGGCCGGCCCTTACTTTAACCTGTGGACATGAAAAACAGCCCGCGCCAACACTGTTAAAGTAGCCCAACTTGGCAAAACTGGTCTCACCCTCATGCGTGCCACCATTTTGCGATCACGTGACTTGTTCTGTCATGTAACTGACCTAGTACTAATAAAAATAACAAAATTCACAATAATTTATAGCAATTTGAGCACAGTCAATAAAAATGCTACTTTATATATAAAACAAAAGTATTTATATTTTTTATATATAATATGATTTCCATCTTTATGTTAGTGTTAATATAGTTTCAATGACATTTTTTCATGAGAATCACAGTTTGTTTCTATTTTAGCAAATAATTTACAGTGTGCAGCTTTAAATGTGAGTTTAAGAGTTCACTGTAATTTGGAATGACTTTGGGCAATTTTTTTATTTTTTATTTTTACAATTATTATCTGACAGGTATGAAAGGCATTTAGAAATCAACATTGAAAAACATGTTGATTTGCCTGTTGCCATCTCTGATTGTGCGCCTTTCAGTTCAGGAATCAGTCAGTGCCTCTGACTGCCGTCATTTTCAAACCTATTCAGCTCTCTGACAGATTAAACAAAACCGCTGCTTTTCATAATGAAATGATTCTCTGCTCTCCACTCTGCATTCTCTCATTAGCCTCGTTCTCTGATATGTTTTAATAAACTTCACTGTCATTTACAAACCTGTCTGGCTGATACGTTCATGTCAGTGTGTTTGTGTGTGTGCGCGCGCCCCTGTGGACATGCTTGATGCAGCTGTGTGTGTGTGTGTGTGTGTGTGTGTGTGTGTGTGTGTGTGTGTGTGTGTGTGTGTGTGTGTGTGTGTGTGTGTGTGTGTGTGTGTGTGTGTGTGTGTGTGTGTGTGTGTGTGTGTGTGTGTGTGTGTGTGTGTGTGTGTGTGTGTGTGTGTGTGTGATGCATTTATTTGGTGGCAGCCTAATCAGATAGCAGTAATTGTGTTTACTCTGCTAAGGGAACATGTGCGCAGTAATTGGTGCCTTGATTAGATCCGCCATGGCTATGAAGCTGCTATGCAATCTCCTATTAAAAACACATTGCATTCAAAATAGGACACGCAGGCTGTGGCTGTTCAGAAACTCCACCTTTTCAGTGATGGGGGAGGTTGGGAAGGATTGGTCCTAAATGTCAAAAGAACTAACATTATAAGTAAAATGACATAAAGTCCTTAAAACATTGTGCAACATGATGACATTTAACGTCCTGGACAACCTCTGTTGTTTCTTTTAGCCGACTTGTTAACTATTTCAAGACATGTAACAGCTTAAAGGGATAGTTCACCCAAAATGAATGTTTGATGTTGATCTTTTTACCCCCAGAACATCCAAGATGTAGGTGTGTTTGTTTATTCAGTAGAACACAAATGAAGATTTTAAACTCCAACCGTTGCTCATATAATGCATGTCAATGGGGTATAATTCTATGAGAGTAAAAAGCACACAGACATACGAATCCATATTAAACCCTGTGGCTCGTGGCGACACATTGATGTCTTAAGACACAATTGGTTTTTCTGCGAGAAACCAAACAGTATTTGTTTGTTTTTTTGTGACTCATATCAGACGAATCTCATCTAGTATTTACGTAGATGCCTCATTTGGCCAATCCGAGCAGGCACTAATGAGGAATCTATATAAATATATCTATGATCGCACCAGTTTTTTGACCTTCTTCGGCGGAAGTAATGGTACTGGGGAATACTAGATGAGACTCATCTGATATGGGGTAAAAAATAAAAAAATACTGTTCTGTTTCTCACAGAAACTGATCGTTTCGTGTCTTAAGACATCAATGTGTCGCCACGAGCCACAGGGTTTAATATGGATTCGTATGTCTGTGTGCTTTTTACTCTCATAGAATTATACCCCATTGACATGCATTATATGAGCAACGGTTAGAGTTAAAAATCTTCAATTGTTTTCTACTGAAGAAACAAACACCCCTACATCTGCCCTAGGGGTATGAAGATAAACATCACATTTTCATTTCTGGGTGAACTATCCTACGCCTCGCTGTGAACGCTTGAGAGCGTTTTGGCAGGCAGCGTATTTTTTTTTTTTTTTTTTTTTTGTCTTTGTTTGTTATGATACGGAAAATCTGCGGAAGTCTTACTAATTTCAAGGGTAGTTTGTTCCTGTATTGATTCTATATAAAACTGCAGATCCAATGTAAAGTATTTGCTCTGGCTTTTGTTTTAAATAATTTTGTTCCATTATTATTGCTTGTTTTCATCTGATGACGACACGCAGAATGTGGCGGTTGGTCTGTGTTGTATTTGTCCCGCCCCTCCTCCACTGTGATTGGACGGCTGAGTGAAGCGTGACAGTGATGAGCAAGTTCAAAGTTGAACATTCTTCAACTCTCGGCGACCAGTTAAAAACGCAGAGCGCTCAGCGCTTGAGCGTGAAATACTCGCTCAGCGTCTCGTTGCACTCCAGGCGTTCTAAAAACGCGGCGCTCTCATTGAAAACATTTGAAAATGCCAGCCAGCAGCGTGAAAAAAATGCTTTGGTGGACACACGGCCTAAAGGGGAACATTCTTTTCAGCATTTTATTGTTACCATAGTTACAACCATAGACTTGTTACAACCTATACCCACCACCTCAGTTTTAAACTAATGGCTCTTTGGAATGGCTCTTTAAGTGGGACCTAGGCTGTTACAGTATGTTTACTTGCAGTTCAAGTGCAGTTTTTTTCACATGTGCAGTTTGTTGTTCATATTAAGCTGCAACTCATTTCACATTTACTTTTTCAAATTAAATAAAAATGTATATAATAATTTCTGATCATATCATTGTATTTGTGTTTGAATGATTAGTTTTTGACTTGAAGCAGTTGCATATTAAACTTAAATTTAGCTTATCCTTCCTATTTTGTTGGTTTTTGGGGGCGTGTTAGAGTAAGATTCTGTAGGTGGTCCTCAGAAAAAAATTGGAAAGATAAAGTGGGCCTTGGGCTGAAACATTTTGAGAAACACTGCTTTAAAGCATCACAAGTGCGGTAATACTGATGTATTTTATGTCGTAGAATAAAACGTGAAAGTGTCTTGAGCTTGTGTTCACCACAGACCTTATTTCAGCCATTCCACCGGGAGGATTGAACCGGAAGTGCTAAAATGCTAACTGCTCCTTTTGGCCTACAAAGAGATGTCATACCTGCGGCAATTTATGCAACATTTATTTAATACAGTAAAAACAGTATTATTGTGAAATCGTATTACAGTTTAAAATAACTGGTTTTCATTTTTTCCTGTGATAGTAAAGCTGAATTTTCTTTTAAAGTCTCCATGTGTTATTACATTCTATGTATATGTTATGTGTATGTTATGCTGAGGCGATTTGAAGGAAGTCTTTGAAGAATGTGAGGGATCTTTCCACCTCACGGTATGGGTTCTGCTTCACTCTATTTGTGAAACTAATTGCCTTGTAATTAAAATGATGCTGAGATGTGTCTGCTCATGTTTATCTCTTCTCTGGTCTCTCTGCTTCTGAATCTCTCTCTCTCTCTCTCTCTCTCTCTCTCTCTCTCTCTCTCTCTCTATTCCCCCCCCCCCTCTGTGAGGGACAGTTGATGTAGAAGGGTAAAGATATTGGCCGTGTGTGTGTGATGCAGGCAGCAGCAGTTGGCTGTGAGTGTAATTAAATGTGAAGGTGGAAGAGAGAGGAGTGAATTGCAGATTCATTTATCTTCTGCCAGTCAGACAGATACAGAGAGTGCATGTGAGGATGGCTGGCAGTTAGTCATGCAGCGTTGGGCTGGAATATGAGTGATGGAGTTTGCTGATTGGACTTCTGAGGGGGCTAAGAGAGATAGAACTGGATCGGTACAGTGTTGTGTAGTAGTGTTGGAATAGTTCATTCTCACTCTCTCCTGAGTTTCTGCACATGTTGGCAGCAGAAGTGGGGCTGGTTACGTTATCTTCATAACCACTCCTCTGGATAACTATGTGATTGTGCCAAGCTGAGTAGAATAACGTATGTTAGGTTTGGTGCTGGTCTGCCCGGTGGCCATTTTTACTTATTTTGCCAACATTTTCACTGGTCCCACCACAGAAGTTTTTTTTAGCAATGCAGTCTTATATTTATAATACAAAAATAATAGTTGAACACTGCAGGGATGACTATTTTTGTTGGCCAACCTCAAATTTAGTATTGCCCTATTCTCGTGTAGCTCTTCAGACTGATCTGGACTCCATAGCACCTTTTATTGGCTAAGGTCCGCCCAAGAGGCCATCTGATTATAATATAAAGCAACCAATATGACAATTCACCATGACGTCACGACAGTAATAAACGTTCGTCTGGGTGGCAAAAGCCGAAGTGTTCCTATGGCAACGCTAGTAAATTGCTTGGGATTCAGACATAGTTAACATGATTATTGAGGGACTGATTAACTAATTCAGGAGATAGCAATACATGAAATGCCTAACCTTGCTCCAGTAGATGTAACGCTAGTCTACTACCATCATTTTTAAATGAGCCTCAGCCTACCATTGAGTAGTTTTTTTAGTGACTGTTGCGGTTTGACTTACAATATGTTAGGCTATCGTAGATGGTCTGTTTCCCTGTTATCTAACTAAAAAGGCTATGGTGGTTTTCTGTTGCTCTGAGTTGGATCAGATGGCACAGACGTGAGTAGGCACTCAGTAGGCACTCAAACTAAACTCGCGGTGATGATGAAACCAAGGTGGTACACGCATCAATCATCCAACCGCCTACAACTATGTTTTGCTTTTCCTATTTCTTCCATTGACATTCGATCAGTAGCCTACATGACACAAGAAGTTCGGTCTCTTCCTACTTTTACTTCAGGCAGTGACTGGCAATGAGTTCGATCTTTAAAAGAGATCTAAAGTTTACTAATATAGTCTCGAATTTCCCCAGCTGAAGATAATTATGCTCTGCTACGGTTATGATTGAGAATACTTCTCTGTAGCGCCTCTTTTGACGACGTCCACTCGCTTTGCTGGATATATTTTCTTCTTTCTGAATGAAATCGATAAAATCCTACACCTTTTGCTGAATATCTGACGGCGCATCCCCAAACACAACACATTTTCGTCATAGTTTCAACTTTAATCAACAACAATGTTCTTAACTATGTTACTGTTTACAGTAGCCGGCTGATCTCTTCAGTTTGTCAGTAGAAGCCGCTCGCGTTCTGCCACCCAGAAGTATCTTGGTGCCGATTGTTTACAAACATTCTGAAATGCCCTATAGTGGCTTTTATTGGCTAATAGCCGTCTGATTGTCATGTAAAGAAACAAGTAGTAGCTTTCATTGGCTAAAGACTGCCCAAGAGGCCATCTGATTGACATGTAAAGCTACAAATCACTATTTTTTGTATTAATGTTTTGTTGTTGTTGTTGTTGTTGTTGTATTAACTATAAATGAAATTCACCACAGTTACATGACTTCAGCGTCAGCATCACTAAGCTTCTATCAACCCCTTCAGTCATTGTTTAAAAACATTTTCCCTGAAAGATTGATTTAGAATAGTTTACAAGAGTGTGGTTATAAACGCAACAAGGCTGTGAAAGTGAACTAGTGAGTAAATGAGTTTATATGTTCAGTGTGATGATGTTTAATGTCCCTGACAACCTCTGGTGTTCCATTGAGCTGCCTTTTTCCAGACAAAAATTACAAATAAAAAAGGAAAAAGCTTTTGGTCTGCTGGTTTAAGCTGGTCTCCCACCCTAGTCAGTTTGCTGGCTGGTGTTAGAGGAGGGCAACTTAGCTTGGTTTCCCAGCTAAAAAAAAGAGAGGCTGAGAGGCTGAGTTCCACATTTTATATTGATCCAGTATTAGCTACTTTGTAGAAAAGACCAGCATGTGTTTTCAGACTGTTCCATGCTGAGGTTTGGTGCTGGTATAGCTAATGGACCAACACAGTATGATATCAAGCATATAGCGTCAGTTCTGGCTGGTCACGTAAGTCAAGCTCGCATCAGCTGACTGTCAGCGGATCACGTCTACCTATGTCTATCACAGCGCTCACACACGCACACGCGTCTTGATTCTAAGACTAAATTCCTGAATTATTTTGTACATTTAATATCAACATTCCTGATATCTTCAATACATTATTCTGTTCTGTTTACCCTAAGGGCTGTTATTGCTGCTCTTCCTGCTCTTATCCAGGCTAGGCTGCATGGATGGGCAGGAAGTTCTTGCCCAGAACAGAACCATACCGGCAATTCAAACTGTCTGCTAATAGTCAATCAATCATCTTTGACGATAGTGGCCCTGACAGAAATTCACATCAAAACTCGGATGGCAGTTGGCATATGTGCTCTTTACTGGTACATTGTGGAATAGCACCATTGTTCCTTCTGTCAACCTCACCCAGCGCACTCACACCTCTGTGTTCCCTTGAGAGATGTGTTTATGAGTGGACCTCAGGACACGCCACACTCAGGTCAGCATGTCAGATCACTGGTGTGATTCAGTGGCTGGCTGCACTGAGACTGACGTTAGAGGACATAAGAAAGCTAAAGTAGAGCGAGCAGGGGATAAATGCTCTGACACACACATATTCACACCCACAAACTTTGAAAGTTCTGCTCTGCTGACTCATAAGTAGTGGCCATTCTTCACCCCATCTGCTGCTATCTGTCCTTCTCAAGACAGGAAAGGTGGGCACTTCTTTCTCCTTTCTTTCCACCCACCTGTTTTCATCCTCTGTTCACCTCCTCTATCACTATTTATTTTGCTCCTTTCAGACGAGATATGGTTGATGTGTGTGATTTTGGCAAGTAGGTGAACCCTTGGTCAACATCCTTTTTCAAGTCTGTTGCAAAGTGTCCTAACCAGCCTGGACATGATGAAGTGTATAGCCACGTCTTTTCTTTGTTAATCTTCCGTGTTTTTTTCTTATCCAGCCTTTTGTCTTTTGTCACATCACACTTAAAATAATGTTTTTTACTTGCTCTGCCAATGTTTTTTGTTCTTTTTTTCATTATTATTATTATTATTATTATTATTATTATTATTTTTACTAAATATTATTCTATATTAATGTATATTACATTACTGTGATAGTTTACAGTTTGGGGCCAGTGATATTAATTTAAATAATGTTTTTAGTCAACAAGGATCACTGAAATTGTTAAAGGCGAGAGTAAAGACTTTTATATTGTTAAATACTTATTTATTTTTTTAATACATGCTGCTCTTTTGAACTATATATTCATCAATGTCGCCTGAAAAAATATCCAGAAATATTAAGATGCACAGCTGTTTTCAACATGGATAACAATAAGAAGAAATGTTGAACAGCAAATCATCATATTGAAATTATTTCTCAAGGATCATGTGACACTGAAGAGACAGATTAAAATTACATTTTAAAATATATAGTCAAATACAAAATGTCCAATATTAGTGTTTTATACAACCCACAAATTCTGCAACAGTAAAATAGAATAAATCACAGAAAACCAAACAAGCGAGGCATAAAAAGGGATGTTTACAAGATCAACAAATGTAACATTAGATATGTCTGACTGGCTGTAATTTTGTCATATCACGGCAACATTTTGCATTCAGTGCGATCAAAAAATTACTGTACTTGATGCTGGAAACTCTCTTGTATCAATTAAACAATCTAACACCCTTCTCTACAGTCCTGTCAGTCATTCCATAACCACTTTCAGCATGATAACACTACCCTTTCTAACCGGCATCCCTAGAGACATCTCAACTTGTCTCCCTTTCATGGTTCCAGCCTGAAGCTGTAGCAGTGTCTCCTTGTTAGGAACCCCATATTGATTGCCTACACTTCCCACAAAGCAATTTATTCAGCAGCATCTCTTAGGGCACTGTCTGTCTGTTCAGAGTGTTATCTGAAGGCTGTTATCAGAGGCGGTCTGAGCTTCATTCAGTGTTGTATGGAGATGTCGAATGTTAATTGTGGGGTCAGGAGTTAATTGGCTAGTGTAGGACTGTGCGTAGTCTTTGCCTAGTCAGAATAATGAAGTGAGTGTTCTGTCCGAAGACATCTACCTGAAACAAGCTAGCCGTTAGCAATCCTGTTAAAGGGATAGTTCACCCAAAAATGAAAATTTGATGTTAATCTGCCTAACCCCAGGACAATTCAAAGATGTAGGTGTGTTTGTTTCTTCAGTAGACAACAAATGAAGATTAACTCAAACCGTTGCTCGTATAATGCATGTCAATGGGGTGTAATTCTATGAGTAAAAAACACACAGACATACGAATCCATATTAAACCCTGTGGCTCGTGGCGACACATTTATGTCTTAAGACACGCAACTGTCAGTTTCAGCGAGAAACCGAACAGTTTGTTTTTGTTTTTACCTCATATTAGACAAATTTCATCTAGTATTATTAGCCATTACTTCCGGCAAATAAGGTCAAAATCCTGGCGCGATCATAGATATTAGGGATGCACCGAATCCAGATTTTTGTGGTTCGGCCGAATACCGAATCCACTGGTTAAGATTCTGCCAAATCCAAAACCAAATACCAAATCCAACTCCCATCCTTAGTCCATTATCACAGTAAACACATTAATGACATAAACAACGTCCACAAGAGTGTATTTTTAATTTAATTTTAATTAAAAAAAAAGGCAACATTATGCCAGGATGACTGTGCCGTATTGCTGTCTGTAGATTCCTTCATGCACAAAAAAACCGGATCACCGCTTCTTTTACGTCCTTGCGTAATGACGTCATTTCTATTATACCGGCGGATGAAAATACATTCAAACACATTCATGTAAAATATCTGCAATTAAAACTTAGTATAGTAATAATTATTATTGTAATCATCGTCATCTTGGATACGTTTTTTAATTCTTGTTTTGAAAAAGCACTCAATACAGCCGCTGTCGTGCAAACACTGATGTTTTACACAGATTAAATAAACTTACATTGACATAACATAAACTTACACAAATCCTTGGTTCACCCGTGCTCATGTATTATCAGCATCCATTTTCCGAGAGAAATAGCAGCCGTCCCACTCCGAGAGAAACAGTTATGTTCAAAACGACGCTATCACGCATGCAGTATCTCAGCTCACCGGTTCTCACAGCAAAACATGTCTCAGTTCAGTGAACTGTTGGAGTTACAACATATACTTCAAGATATTAGTTTATTTCTAGTCTGAGGGACTGTCACTCATATCAGAAAGTGAGTAACTATAGTAACTTGTGGGATCAGCGCTGATTTGAGACGCGAACCGTTTAGAACGATTCAGTCCGATTTGGTGAACTGGTTCGACCGGATCACTAAAAAGATCCGGTTAAAAAGAACGATTCGTTCGCGAACCGGACATCCAGCGGCTATTGTTTAGGGTTCTTGCCACCGCGAGACAAATCGGCATTGCAAATTGAACATACAGCTCGACTTGAATTGCCTTCTTGTGACTGAAAGTACTGCCAAACAACACATTTTCTGTTCACAAGTTCCATTTTCACTTTCTCACAGCCTACTGCATTCGAACGGTCCACCTAGTAAACACGTTGCCATAATCAACCACGGCATCATGTTCGACCAGTATCGCGTAGTGCAAGCGGGTTCGGTTCGGTGGAAAAAAATTCTAAGGTTCGGCAGAAACCGAACCCAGTCAAAAAGCCCAATATTCGGCTGAATCCGAACCCGAATCCTGGATTCGGTGCATCCCTAATAGATATATTTACATAGAGCTTAATTCGAGGAATATATATATATGTATGTATATCTATGATCGCGCCTGGATTTTGACCTTATTCGATGGAAGTAGTGGCATTGGGAATACTAGATAAGATTTGTCTGATATAACAAACTGTTCGGTTTCTCGCATAAACCTGTGAATAGGCTTGCAGACAGACAGGACAGAGCTCAGGTCATGGCCTGTGTAACATCTCAGAGAAAACCCATGCAAATTCACATACTGTAACTTCAACCATCACTAGTTTGCAAAATCAGTGTCCTGTAGTTTCAGAATATTACAGTTTTTTTAAAGTTTAAAAGGTTGTATTGGCTGGGTTAATTGGAAAAATCCCCCAAATTATCAGCCGTAATATTAAAAAAAAAAAATGGTTGGCTCTGCCTATAATAATTGGATACTCTGCCTAGGGCTATCACTATATTGGAGTGGATGGTGGAACACATTTTTGGGGCCCACAGGTCCAAGGAAGCCTAGCGAAGGCTGTTTCATCATATTTTGTGTTTCACTGAAGAACAAAAGTCATATGGGTTTGGAACAACAATTAGTAAATTAAGGAACAACCCTTTTAGCAGTTATCTGCTGGCGCCTTGAGCTTACAGTAGATTGTGTGTGCGTCTGTGCCTCTTGGCAGAGGTTAATGTGCTAACACACCGGCCATGTGGTTTGAGAGATGAGCTGGCAGCGAGTAGAAGTATAGTATGACAGGGAAACTATGACAATACAATGAGAGGACAGAAATAAAGCATTCACTTTGACCTGAGCATCTGCTGCTTTCACCGGAAGAGACTGGCAGGTTGACAATAGAGTTCACTATGAAGGCAGTGTAGAAAGGACTTTAAAGTTGTCTTCTCACAATCTCAAAACGAGCCATTTGAAGGTGAAAACATGACATATCAATGACTGGCACATCTTAACGCATATTTGGAGAATGTGTGCAATGACATACTGACAGCATTTCACTCAGGAACTTTTCCAAACGTTGTCTTGCAGAATAAGAGTTGGTGTTGGACGCATTCATAATGCAGGAGTTGTCTCTGTGGAATTCAATATGAAAGTATAATACGTTATCTTAGATATTGTTTTTACTGTGTATTTATTAAGTGTATTTTAAACACCCCCCCCCCCCCAAAAAAAAAAAAAAAAAAAAACCAACAAACTAAACAAATTTGACTAGCCTGTATACAATTATACTTATGATAAAGATGAACAAAACTGTCTCAAAACATGTGGCATGTGTGCTAACCTCATTTAACCGCTAAGCTATAACTCTGACTAGCCTGTACATTCATATTTGTGTGAATCAGAAACAAGACTAAGTGATGATTAAACTAAATCAGTAAATGTTGATTTGAACATTGTGATTCAAAAGACTCACTATGAATCCGACTTTCCACCGCTATTACAGAGTTAGGAGAGTGTTGTTTATTGCCTCAGCTTGCTTGGTTGCACGATATAATGAGCCTTAAAATAAGTGATGTAACATTTTGTCATGCTATACTGTTAATCGTTGGGGAAAAATAGCTTGTTATTGGAAAAGCTATAGTATTTTGAAAACAGTTTAGCTGCTGAAAAATGAAGTTATGGTTGCTAATGTTTGCTCTGTTACTTCACAACATTGTTATCATCAAACACCGTATTGCTATCGTATACCCAGCAGCGACTAGGAGTTTGTCTTCACGCTCTGGCCCTTTCTGTTCATTGGACATGAGTGCGTCCCTCATTAACAACTCGCCCTTAGCCCTCTGTCCTGCACAGACACATCAGAATCGCTAAAGAGTCCTACGCATCCTAATGTAAGGTACTCAACCTGTCATCATTGTTATGCTAACTTTATGCTTAGTGCTGACCGGCCCAGAAAGGGTCATTCTCAATATAATGGGAGTCATTGCCTGTTGTCAAGGGAGTTAGCCTCTATAGACCTCTGGAAAACAGTTGCCCTCCTGTAAGTGCTGATGCTAGATATAATCCCCGTAAATGCCAGCTCAGCCAGGCTGGAAGACCAGCTAAACCAAGTAAACGCAGTGAGAGAGAGCGAGATCTTGCATTAAATGTAAAAGAACGATAGGCTATTTGAACAAATCTGACTCTGGGACGACTTGCAAAGCCCTTTCATGCATGGCGTCCACTAGAGTGAGCAGATATTTGGAAGCCACTTTGAACCATTTATGTTTTAGTACCATGTCCTAACCAACAAGTGTCCTAACCACCCCAAAGTGTTGACTACGATTCCATTTAATTATTGTCTTTGTATCTCTTTGTTGTTTTGAGATAATGCATCATTCAAAATGGTGGAGGGAAGAGGAGATGTACCAAGAACCTCAGGAATAAGTGTTAAATCATTTTATTCTCAGAAATCCAGACAGGAAAAATAAAATAAAAAAAAAACATAATTTTATCCAGATTTGCTTATAGTCTATATTTATTTATTAGGTCATATAAAAGTGAGGCATATACTTATTTGATATATTTCATAATTATGAGTTTAATTGATGAAAGAAGGTAAATCAAATGATATGATACTGGTTTTAATTGTTTTAAATAAAAGTTGGCCATCTTCAAATTAATAAAATTAGTTCCAATTTAATCAGTCACATTCGATGTAATGTCTCCGTTTTTTTAATTTATTAATATATATATATATATATATATATATATATATATATATATATATATATATATATATATATATATATATATATATATATATATATATTGGGGAAATACGTTATTGGCATGATTTGTCACTTTAAAAGTAAAAACAATATTAAAAAATATTTATTTGTGCTAAAAAAAATATTATATATATATATATATATATATATATATATATATATATATATATATATATATATATATATATATATATATATATATATATATACAGGAAAGGGTTTTAAATTATAGCATTTTGTTAGCCTGACGCGGTCATACTCAATTCTAGTCAAAATATGAGTCTGAAACTGCTCCATTGGGCTGTGATTATGGGGCGTGTTTCAACTGAACCAGGAAAGACATCAATTGGATTCAACCATTATGCAGCATGAGGAAAATGTATGGGCCTTGTTTCACAGATAGGGCTTATATTAAACCAGGATTAGGCCTTAGTTAAATTAGGATATTTTTTATAAATAACATAAAATCATAGTAATAAATAACATGGTGTGCATTATATTTTCAGATATGTCTGTGTGAGTTAAAGCAGCTTAAACATGCATTTTAGTCAGGGACCAGCTTAAGCCTTTTCTGTAAAACCAGTTTTTGCAAAATCAGTTTTTTTTATTTTATTTTTTTTATTACCAAACTAATACAGGACAAGTTTGACTAAACAAAACAAACTGACATTAGTGTGAATGCTGTCATCCGAACCCAGGTGCGAACCAAAGTAGTTGTTTGTATCTTTAGGCTCTGTGTTAAAAATGACAGTGTGAACGCTTAGTAAACCAGGACTAAATGTATCCTCTTCTTTTTTTTTCAACAAAAAAAATGGCAAAATCGTGCCATTTTTCTCTGTAAACATTTAGAAAGTTGCCTGGTGTTTCGAAGGTTGAGTGTATTCCAGCCTTTAATGCATCTGGAAAATTGCTCAGCTCAATTTTGCACACAAATGCTTTTCTAAGTCATCAAATATTTAACTTGAACAACTATTTTATGCTTTAAACGACTCTACATCCCACTTCAACTTTCCACAGCAACGCATTTCAGACCGGCGCATCGATTCGGCCCATCAGGTAACATTTAAGTTGCTGTGTTGTCAATAAAAGCTGGAAGCTCTTTTTTTGCAGGCTGAATGCACACTGAACATCTATTTAGGCCTGGGACAAAAGGCCATTGACTCGTAGCCAGCCTGTGCACTGTGAGAAAAGGTCAGCGAGTGGGTGCTAGTCATACCTGGGAAACTTAAATAACCTGCCATTGATTTTACTGCGCACTGGATGACAAGCAAATCAAAGGCCCCCTAAAGTGCATTTTAGTGCTCACAGGTGCAGAGCAGCTGTCAAATACCTGCAGTCTCTGTACAGCAGTAGACACCCTGCTAAGAGTCACATGTATGATAGCTTTATCCATGTTGTCCTTTGTGGTGTTTAGTTGTGTTGTCTGGGATGTCATTATGTGGGACAAGAAACAACATTCAGATGGAAGGAGACATGTACACTTTTTTCGCTTTTCTACGTGTAAAAACAAAGATTGAGGATGTGACCGTAACACTTGATAGCAAATCTAGTAAATAATGTCACTGATTAAATCTACTGCAAATCACTCTGCAAAAAGGATACAGTGTATCGGTGTCTGTCCGCTGAATGTGACCATCTCCGACGCTCCTGCGTGGCCATCAGTGTTGTCACAGTTACTTTGAAAAAGTAATCTGATTACTGATTACTCCTTTAATACGTTACTTAGTTACTTTACAGATTTCTTGATTTTAAAAGTAACTAAGTAAGATTACAAGTTACTTTATTAGTTACATTAGGCAGTTGCCGACAACACCCCTGCCACCTCAACATAGAAATGACAACAGTTTTTTCCAACACTCACTTTATTGGAAATGCATTTTTAACAGTAATGTCAACAATGTACCTCCTGACATTTTAAGTTGAAAAAAAAATATAAAAAATATATATATATAGTTACTATATATATATATATATATATATATATATATATATATATATATATATTTTTTTTTTTTTTTTTTATTAAGAAAAAATTATTAAAATAGTAACTCACAGTGACTTGGATAAGTTACTTTAAAGGTGCTCTAGAATGATTTGAAACAATATGTTAAATTGTTCTCTAATATCTAAATAGAGGGTATGTGGCTTATTTAAGGTAACAATATTGTCTAGATACAGTTTTACAGGTCCATTTACAACCCTAGAAATTGTCCCTAGGATGTAATGGTCTGTTTTTGCCTTATTTGGAAGGGTCGTGAATATTAATGCAGAGTTCTGCTCTGATTGGTTGTTTCACTCCACTGCAATGACAGCTAACACATTTACCATCCGTCATGGCAATGATTTTATAATGATAGTTTCTTAACTTTGAATCACAAACTAAACTGGGTAGCGCGTAAATATGACAATAAAGGCTACTCTACTCTACTCTACTCTACTCTACTCTACTCTACTCTACTCTACTCTACTCTACTCTACTCTACTCTACTCTACTCTACTCTACTCTACTCTACTCTACTCTACTCTACTCTACTCTACTCTACTCTACTCTACTCTGATGATGAACTGATGATTTCAGGTACTAGATGTTGTTACACCTGAAAATGAACATGGGCTATCATGCAAATGTTGGGGCGTACATATTAAGGATCTCAGCGATTGCATCACAGTTGGCGTTATGTTGAAAATAGCGTGATGTAAATATGTGATGACCATATACTGAAATCTTGTTATTTCACTATGGCAAGGTTAATTCAGTTTTTCATTCTAGAGCACCTTTAATCTGATTACTGGTTTAGAAATAGTAACCCGGTTGATTACTTGTTACTGGAAAAAAGTAGTCCGATTAGAGTACCGCGTTACTAAGTAAAAGTGAATATTTGAAAAAGTGAAAAAGGGAATATTTACAATGACAACAATAAGTTTCAGTTACATTTACATCTTTCCAAAAAAGAAATAGATCGTCTTCTGCCAGCTTGTTGAACACATTTTTATTCTGACACATTTCTATCATATAATGATGGCTGAAGCAGCGGCGAGTGCCCAGCGTGTGACAATGTTTTACAGTAACCAGATCAACAAAGTAAACCGAATTATTCAAGTTCACCTATAAATGAAAATTCTGTCATTAATTACTCACCCTCATGCCATTCCAGACCTGTAAGACCTCCCTTCATATTCAGAACAAAAATGAAGATATTTTTGTTGAAATCCGATGGCTCATAAAAGGCTTCCATTGGCAACAATGACATTTCCTCTCTTAAGACCCATAAAAGGCACTAGATGTTGTTACAAAGCCCGTCTCACTACAGTGTTTCTACAATAATTTTATGAAACGATGAGAATAGTTTTTGTGCGCAAAAAAACAACAACAAAATAACGACTTATATAATGATGGCCAATTACTAACCCTTTAAAGGTCCCATTCTTTGTGATTCCATCTTTCAAACTTTAGTTAGTGTGTAATGTTGCTGTTAGAGCATAAATAATACCTGTAAAATTAAAAAGCTCAAAGTTCAATGCCAAGCGAGATATTTTATTTAACAGAAGTTCCCTTTCAAAGCGTACAGCGAACGGCCGGTTTGGACTACAGCCCTGCACTTCCTGCTTTAATGACGCAACTAAAACCGTTTGTTGACGAACCCTCCGCCCACAAGAACACGGAAATTCGGGGGCGTTGTCCTTTTGCTCTCGCAGGTCGAGAATAGGAAGCGTTGTTTTTGTAGAGTGTGTTTGTCGTCATGCCATTGAAACGCTGTTATTTTCATCCCGGAGTCAAATCACCTTTGTTTGGCCTTCCCACGGACGATGTACGTAGAGATCAATGGCTACAGTTTATTTTTAACTCAGTTCCGGAAAATTATAATCACAATTTAAAACTATGTGCAGCATATTTTGCTGAGGACTGCTTCCTCAATCTCAATCAGTTTAATGCCGGATTCGCAGAAAGATTATTCTTAAAAGATGACGCAGTTCCCTCTTTGTCTGGAGAAGGCGTTGTTTATATGGACCACCACAACCGGTAAGTGTATTTTATTATTTAAGTCGGTCCGTTTAACAGTTTATGTAACTCATGACACAAAGTGCAACGCTGTTTAGCTTTGTTAACTAACGTTAGATGGTAATTGAAACTAATCCGAACTATTTAGCATATAAAAGTGTAGTAATTCATTCAGACACCATCGATTGTTGTTGTTTGTAATGATCAGTTTAAACTACTGAATAGAGAGCTTACCATTCTGAAACATCCAGCAAAAGTCTTTCCTGAGCAGGTTGTAATCGATCCTCTTCGATATTCTCCGGGTCTGATTCCGACTCAAATTGATAAGGCAATATAGACATTTATGCAATAACATTGAGCGCGCGTATCTACCCGTTATGATAAGAGGCGGGACCTTTCCGGGCAACGTGCTAAGCTGCTGTCCAATCACAGCGCAGGAAGCGCTGGCCTAATCAGAACTCGTTACGTATTTCTGAAGGAGGGACTTTATAGAACAAGGAAATCATCAGGCCGTTTTTAGGACAGAGGAAACACCGGTATACAGATAAGTAAATTGTGTGAAAAATACTGGGGGTTTTTTACACGCGAAACATGAACTCATGTTATATTGCACACTGTAAACATAATCAGAGCTTCGAAAACACGCGAAGAATGGGACCTTTAAGGAAAAACATCAAATGAACATGCTGTGTAATAACACATATTTTCTTCACTGCACACGATACCAAGAAGAATGTGAATATTTAACCAAGTCAAAAACAAAGTTAAGCCAGTCTCTGTATTAGGGTCAGTATCAAAACACCATTAAAGGTGACAACTTTTAAAGTAAAGTGATAAAATTTACGTAAACGATAAAAACTCTTTGTGGATCGATTTGAGCAACAATAAACGACGCAAAAAATAGGCATTTTGAGTTTGTGTTAGTGATTCCTGTGTAGAAAATCGCTTCCTGTCCTCCATCTTCATCTCTCGCTACGGCAGTGACGTCATGTGCGAACAACCTATTCTTTAAAGGAATTGTTCAATCTCTGTTGCATGGAAAATAATAACCAGTGCAATTCTTTTAGAAATAAAGTCAGTTTGGTTTGGAAGAACATGATTAATTGATGTGTTCTTATTTCTGGCTGTACTTTCCCTTTAAAATGTTCCTTTCCTCTTTCTGTCTTTTGACAGAGGGGGGAATCAGAATAAAGAGTCTCAGAGTGTGTGAGCGAGTGAAAGAGACAGATAGAGGGAGAGATTGATGGCTATGTCTTGTGAATTCTGCACAGACAAACAGGATTGGAGTTTTACGGACGTGTACAGGGTCAGGAATTGAGCAGACGAGCAGAAGCTACACTGAAACATGGCTGCCGCAGGCTGAGGGAGTTCATGGATGCGAAGAAGCTTCACGCTCATTTCAATATCACTCTATCATGGAATGTGATGTGAGACGGTGAACTCTCTTAACCTCCACAAGGTTCATAGCATAGGCTATTGTTTAAATGGGTTTTAAAAATAGGCTACCCATTGTTGGTTATTGAAATTGTATTAGTATACACTGGAATTTGACTTGGTCAGCAACACAACAGCACAGAATGTATATTAAATTATATATAAGAAATACTAAATAAATAAGAAAATAAATGACTATTACAACGAAGTGTTAAGCTCCAATTATACTTCCGCCATAATGGAGATTCTGTGACGGTCCACTCAGTGCCTGTGTGCATGGGTGTAAATTTCATCTTACAGTTGGGGGGACAATAAACATAACATTTCTCAAGGGTAATTTTTGAAGGGGACACAAATAAAACAGTCAAAATTGTACTTGTAAATACACTCTAAAAATGGCTGGGTTAAAAACAACCCAATTGGCAACCCAGCTCTGGGTAAATATTGGACAGAACACATGCTGGGTTAAATTAACCCAGTGGCATTTTAACCCAGCAGGCTGGGCTGTTGAGAAAACCCAAAATGTAGTCAATTTTTTACCATTAATGGATTTGCTATTCTGGGTTATTCTTGCTGGGTTGTTCTTAAAAATTATCCTGTGTATTATCTTACTGTAAAACTAGACAATCATGAAAGAACAAATGAAGAATGCATGTTTAGACTGTTAAAACAATAATTTTTTATTGCTTGACAAATGGTACAATACACAAATGTGTTAAAATTGGCAACAATGACAACTACAAACCTAATATAGTCGGTCAATTTATTCACGTTTAAATCAAACTTTTATTTTGACGGGTTGCCATGACTTTTGAGTCTCTGTGTTCATGACAGTTTTCTCAAATGAAACTGTAAATACTCATGTCCTCAGTGACACGGCAGAGGTAATTTTTTAGTCTATGGATATGACACGCACCCCCGTCATTCACACAGAGACGCAAAACATGAAAGAGTAATATTTAAATAGTATTTAATATACACAGACACGTATTCGGCTACAGTCTAGGGCCCTGTGTGACGCGACTGAACGCAGCTGCGGGACCGAATATGTCTACTTGTGAGTTGATGCTATACAGATACTATAGTCACATTTTTAACATTTCAGTATGTACTTGGTACCGAAGTACCGGTACTTGTGACATCCCTACATACAACCATGTTTCATTTTCGTAAGGGGATCATGGTTCTGTGTAATCACAAACTGTATTAATCTATCGTCTCACATGCCTACCTAAACTAACACGAGTCAGTACATTGCATCTGATTCTGAGTTAAAACTTTTGTCGTCTTAACGTCATGTAAGCTTAAGAATTGTTGCCGCGAAAAAAAAAAAAAACGATAATTATGCTAATTAAAATGATTATTAATGAAAATATATTAACTTATCTTAAAACATCTGCAACCAGTGTCTTTGCCTTTTGCATTGTCCTTTCAAAATGACAGTTTGGGAGCGAATTTAAACGAATCAAGGCGGGAAGCACGTTAAACAACCAAGCGCTGGGTAGAATCAACCAAGCATTGCGACCCAGCAGGTTTAACCCAACGACTGGAAATTTGAAACTACCCAGTGGTGTTTAAAATGTGATCAAATAAACCAACAAAAATTACCCAACAGTCTTAACCCAGCATTTTGGGTTAAAAAATAACCCAGCATTATTTAGAGTGTATATGTGTGGCGTTTTGGTGCACTGAAAAATTATCTTGTTTGTCTATTTTATCTGGCCAACAACACAAAGCAATAGTTGTTAAAATATGAGTTCTCATAGGTTCACCACACGGTGGTATAATAATTATTAAATTATCTTGCTTCTTCCAAATAGTATTGAGCAATCCCCAACACAGCAGTAGATCTACAATATTAGCCTAATATCGGTTCACACATAGGCTTATCGCTGTGTTGGTTGTAGTGGGTGACTTACAACAAGCTACCAAACAATAATTGCTAACATATTGGACTTGTGGAAAAATATCATAATTTTTTGTCATTGCTAATTTATTAAAGGACAACTCTGGTGAAAAATGAACCTAGGGGTAATTAACAGATGGTTACCGAGTAGATCGTTCTCTGCGATGAGTTTTCATGAAAATCGAATGTGAAGAGTTTTATCTCTAAAACAGATTAGCTTATAACGCTAGTCTATGGGGCAAAGGGTAAGTGACATTAAATCGCTAGTTAATACCACTAACAAGGCTCAAAATAGCCTCACGCTAACAAGGTAGCATAATGAGGGTCCCTAATGCAAACCAAAGCATTAAGAACTTAGTAATAAACAGTTTAATAAGAAGATACTTTATAAACAGAGTACATTACGCATTTACAGGCGCCATCTTGGAAAACCAGTCGAGCCACGAACGCTGTGCTAAGTGATGAACTGTGACTTGGAATCTCATATGGTCCGTTGTTTCCGGAAGAAAGCACTGAACGCAACAGAGAAAATAAATAAATAAAAATAAAATGTCCATGTAATTAGATTTCACAAACTTAATTCCTATCAACCAGCTCACTTAGCACAGCGTTCGAGGCTCGACTCGTCGAGACACTTTTATATCCTTGTCATACAAAAATAGTTTACAAGGGCAGATTATTTATTAAAGGGGGGGTGAAACACTCAGTTTCAGTCAATCTCATGTCAATCTTGAGTACCTATAGAGTAGTATTGCATCCTTCATATCTCCGAAAAGTCTTTAGTTTTATCATATTTATAAAAGAAATATAGGCTGTACCGAGTCTTTCCGGAAAAAACCGAGCGCCTGGAGGCGTATCGTGTGGGCGGAGCTAAAGAATGACAAGCGCGCAAAGCGGTGACGTCATCAAGCGTGGAGAAACCCATCTATCTCAGCTAATACAGATAATGATCCACAATCAAATCTGAGGGAGAAATAAATTGAACAGGAGAAACGGCAACAGCAGGACGTCCGTCTCTGTGGTATGTAAGTTACTGTATTTAATGGCCTCTCCACATTTCTGTGTGTTTACTCGCAGAGTATGAGGACATGATTCGGTTTATGGACTATTGTATGCGACTAGACCTTAGAAGTAGCAAGCAAAACGGTTTTGCACGTCAGAATACTGTAACGTTATACAGAGAACAACAATGGAGTAACCGTTAGCGCATTTGAATGACGAAGCACGCGATCGTGTCGTTTACTGATGTTTACTCATGCGACGGTAGCCAATAGCAGAGACATTTGAAGCAGTTTAAGTTAACTCACCGTCGAAGCTTTATCGCTGGGACCGCTCCGTCAGAAACACACTTCTTTGGTATGATTTGGTAAAGTCCTGTGACAGCAGTGGCGTGTAAATCCATTTTGAGACGCAACTGAAACGATGTT
This sequence comes from Pseudorasbora parva, assembly GCF_024679245.1. Taxonomy (NCBI): domain Eukaryota; kingdom Metazoa; phylum Chordata; class Actinopteri; order Cypriniformes; family Gobionidae; genus Pseudorasbora; species Pseudorasbora parva. The sequence continues at coordinate 13,140,605 of NC_090186.1, read as the reverse complement.
GTCAAGCTTCCCGTCATTTCTGCGTTCAAATCGGTTCAAATGCAGCGCTGCCTTCCCGGAATGCTGTGCTGAAGAGTTGAAGTCGCTCGACGTCACCCATAGGAATAAAGTGGAGCGCGGCGCCGTTCACGGACGACAGGATCTGAAGCTGAGAGACTGTATACAGCGTGCTCTAGTCACGCGCGCGCGCACCCTACCGGGAGAAGAGCCCGTACGGCCCATACAAGGACCTTCCGCTCTTATTAACGTCAAATAGACCCATACTCGAAAAAAACTCTCCGAAACTTGTGAGAAACCGGAAGGAGTATTTTTAACATAGAAATACTCCATCAAACGTCCAACATTAGTTTTTGAAACTTTGTCTATGTTTAGGATGGGAATCCAAGTCTTTAACAGTGTAAAAAGCTCAGTATGCATGAAACAGCATTTCACCCCCCCTTTAATAAAGACTTATTTACATGTATTTCCTTGCACAGTTTTATACTTTGACCTCAAAACCTATGACCTTTTTACCATAGGTCATGATTTGTAAAGTAATACATTGGGAGGTTTGCATCACATAACCAGCTTTATATGCATGGCTTTTCTGACATGGTTAACTTGCTCAGTACCTCACCTGGTACAACACTGCACTTGCGGCTATCTATCTATCTATCTATCTATCTATCTATCTATCTATCTATCTATCTATCTATCTATCTATCTATCTATCTATCTATCTATCTATCTATCTATCTATCTATCTATCTATCTATCTATCTATCTATCTATCTATCTATCTATCTATCTATCTATCTATCTAACTGTCCGTCCGTCCGTCCGTCCGTCCGTCCACCTATAATCTTCATATTTTATGTCTCTATTCTATATTTATTTAGTACTTGCTGAGTCTATACCTTCAGGTGCTGCAGCTTGTTTGTCTGACATAATGTTTTTCAGTGTGACGAACAAGGACAAGATATGCAAATACAACTGTAGAACAATCCTAAAAGTTTCCCATAAACCACCCAAGGCTTCATCTTTACGAATCCCCTATTCCCCGTGGAACATAACTCAGAAGACGCACTCCCACAAAAAGCATACATTTAAAACGGCATGTGTATTCACACAGGCATACACGTACAAATATTCACACACTCTGAAGCGTCTTCATTCGTCTCTTGCTGATAAAAGAGTCATAAAGGTCTTTATGTGTTTATTTTTTTCTGGTCAGACTTCATTTCCCTGCCAACACATATTCTCATCTCCCCTTTTTGACTTTTTCCGACAATCTGCAGAACTTTTTTTTAGTAACTCAGCAGACTGACCTTGACACTTGGGAAGTGTCTCCTCGTAGTCCCCTCACTGCTTAAACACTCTAATGAGTCATGTGTATCCTGTCAGGACTGAATGACCTCAGCTCAGCCTCAGGTTAGACCTGCACCCCGCTGATAGTCAGGAGGTTACGATGACAGGACAGGAAAGCCTGCTTACATTACTGCATCGGTGACTTGGTTCTCAGACTGTAAGTCAATATGAAACAGCATTTGTAGAGCGAGATTCAGATATTCAGAAATATAGGATATGTAAGGCATCATATACTTAAAGAGCACCTATTATACCCCTTTTTATAAGATGCAATATAAGTCTCAGGTGTCCCCAGAGTGTCTCTCTGAAGTTTCAGATCAAAATTTCTGACAGATCATTTAATATACTATTTAATGGCAATTTTGGGGTTTGAGAAAAAATTGCTGTTGTCTGTTTGTCTCCTTTAAAAATGCAAATGAGCTGCTTCCCAGAGGACGGAGCTTTCACAGCTTGTGAACACCTTTGAACACATGAATGAAACTTGAAACATGATACATATGTTTGTTTTGATGATTACCTCTATCGCGGACATGCTCACGTGACATTGCAGTTCTTCATCATCATTAAATATTATCATCTGCATGCGTTTTGAAGCCTTATCACTCTCAACTTTTAGGAACAGGTGTTCCTAATAATCCTTTAGGTGAGTGTGTATATATATATACACACACACACACACACACACACACACACACACACACTGACCTAAAGGATTATTAGGAACACAATACTAATATTGTGTTTGACCCCCTTTCACCTTTAGAACTGCTTTAATTCAATGTGGAATTGATTCAACAAGGTGCTAAAAGAAAGAAATGTTGGCCCATATTGATAGGATAGCATCTTGCAGTTGATGGAGATTTGTGGGATGCACATCCAGGGCATGAAGCTCCTGTTCCACCCCATCCCAAAGATACTCTACTGGGTTAAGATCTGGTGACTGTGGGGACCATTTTAGTACAGTGAACTTATTGTCATGTTCAAGAAACCAATTTGAAATTATTCGAGCTTTGTGACATGGTGCATTATCCTGCTGGAAGTAGCCATCAGAGGATGGGTACATGGTGGTCATAAAGGGATGGACATGGTCAGAAACAATGTTCAGGTAGGCCGTGGCATTTAAACAATTCCAAATTGGCACTAAGGGGCCTAAATTGTACCAAGGAAACATCCCCCACACCATTACACCATCACCACCAGCCTGCACAGTGGTAACAAGGCATGATGGATCCATGCTCTCATTCTGTTTACGCCAAATTCTGACCCTACCATCTGACTGTCTCAACAGAAAACGAGACTCATCAGACCAGGCAACATTTTTTCCAGTCTCCAACTGTCTAATTTTGGTGAGCTTGTGCAAATTGTAGCCTCTTTTTCCTATTTGTAGTGGAGAGGGTTGTACCCGGTGGGGTCTTCTGCTGTGGTAGCCCATCCGCCTCAAGGTTGTGAGTGTCGTGGCTTCACAAATGCTTTGCTGCATACCTCGGTTGTAACGAGCGGTTATTTCAGTCAAAGTTGCTCTTCTTTTAGCTTGAATCAGTTGGCCCATTCTCCTCTGACCTCTAGCATCTATACAAGGCATTTTTGCCCACATGACTGCCGCATACTGGATGTTTTTCCCTTTTCACACCTCTCTTTGTAAACCCTATAAATGGTTGCGCATGAAAACCTCAGTAACTGAGCAGATTGTGAAATACTCAGGCCGGCCCGTCTGGCACCAACAACCATGCCACGCTCAAAATTGCTTAAATCACCTTTCCTTACCATTCTGACATTCAGTTTGGAGTTCAGGAGATTGTCATGACCAGGACCACACCCCTAAATGCATTGAAGCAACTGCCATGTGATTGGTTGATTAGATAATTGCATTAATGAGAAATTGAACAGGTGTTCCTAATAATCCTTTAGGTGAGTGTGTTTATCTCCATTCCTAGGATATTTGGTTGAAAACATTTCGGGTTGTGTGGTGCACAGTTGAACAGTCTTTTATGAAACAACTTTCCCTTTGTATACACTTTTCAAAATCCAATCGATTCCAATAAAATGAAGCCCTTCCCAACATGTGTGGATGGTGAAATATCCTGTTTCATTTTTACATGTCATATTATGGACACAAAATGGTTGTAAACAGTATTCATGTTCCCCCCGAAACTTGTTTTGACCCTAAATGATCCCTGACTTTTTGGCAAATAAAAAACTACTTAGACTTTACTGAAAGGTGCAAGATAAACTGGGTGTATTACTATGGTAAATATTACTGTCAGTCATGTCATAGATTTAGTAAGTCTTCAATCAGAGAGATTCATAGAGATAATACATAAATTTGTCAGAGAAGAATTGATCTTCATGTTCTGTTGACAGGCCTGTCTGACAACATGCTATTAAAGAGATTTAGCTTTGCAAAACACATGCTAGCAATGAGAAGGCAAAACATGCTATTACCCACACAATGCACTGCAGGTGTTCCTCACCCCGCAGCATTCGGCTGTGTTCTGGAGTGAGGTTTTATAATATGAAAAAAAAAAAAACAAGACTCTCTTTGCTCTGATTTTGTGTATGTGCAAATCATTGACTAATGATGTAGAACCCTGTTGAGCTTTTACCTGCGGTATTTGAGAACTTTTGCTATAAAAAAAAATAAAAATAAAAACAGATGCCACTGACATTTTTAAAGCAGATTGTGAAAGTTTTGTACTCACAATAATAATATCACAAATCACAAAATCAGTCAAGCAGAACTAAAAGACTTGTATGTCTGCAGGGCCAGAATGATGATAATTTTAGTTTAAACAGTATGTGAATGCTAAAAATTAAGGTTAATGTGAACAGAATCCCATTTAAAGTTAAACGTATCCAGTTTAAATAATAGCTGAGACTCAGGTCCCTATTTTAACAATCTAAACGCATGGTCTGAAGCATGCCGCAGGTGCACTTAAGGTGTGTCCGAATCTACTTTTGCTAGTTTAACACCGGAAAAAAAGTTGCTGCGCTAGGCACATAGTCCAAAAGGGTGTACCTAGTCTCTTAATGAGTCATGGGTGTGTTTTGGGCATAACGTGCAATAAAACAATCAGAGTCTCTTCTGCCAAGCCCTTTAAAAAACAAGTTGCGCTTTCATCATTTGCTATTTACATGGTGGAATTTTCAAGCGGAATTTGTAGAGTTTACTGCCTATAGTCGTATATTACTAACGCACCCTTTAAATAACACAAAAATACTGTGCTATTGACTTTAGACCAAGTTTTTGATGGTCAATGGTGCAGTCGTTTTCCGTTGCCTCAAAATAGAATTGCGCCAAAAATGCGCCTGAACACACCTCGTTTTCAAACCATGGGTGAACAGATGGACAAGAGTGCATGTTCTAGTTAAACAATTTGGCACTGGATGTAAAAATGTATAACTACATCAGGCTGAAACAAGCAAAAAACACTTGAGTCACACTTGGCGTTGCATTGCGCCGGGTGTATGATCGGGCCATCGGTTTTACGAATATTGTGATCAGGCCATCATTCTGAGTAGGGGTGCACCGATCCAATATTAGGATCGGATATCGGCCGCGATACTGACGACAAAGCTGGATCGGGGATCGGAAAAATGAACAGATCCACAGGCCGATCCAGGTGTTTTTTTTTGTTTTTTTTCGCAGCAGAACTACGTCATTCGTCAGTTTCACGTGTGTCGCATGCTCGAAGCAACATGGAGAGAGCCAGAGAGACGGATGTGTAGAGATATTTTATGCTTACCACGCCAACTAGTTCGTCTGTCGGCAATAATACTACCAATTTATAGGGGTGTGCATTGGCACTGCCTTCACGATTCGATTCGATTACGATTCACCAGGTAACGATTCGATTCAATTCGATTCTACGATGCATTGTGATGCATCAAAATTCTACTGCACACAAAGCAAATTTTTCATCAGTCATGAGGCAATACAAGCAGATATTAAACAACAGGTTGTATTGGCTGCTATGTGTCTCCTGTATCTTTGACATAAAAGTTATTAAATAAAATAAAATGCAATTAACCCTTAAATGCATGACTGTTTCACCAAACATTCTTACATATTCAGGTGGTTAGCGACCCAGATCTATATTTAACATGGATAGACCTCTACCTGTCGTGATAATATATAAAACTCCTGATTTTAGAGTAACAGCTACAGAAGAATAAATTAAAACCTATTTCGTTACCTTTTGGAGCTTGGAAGGATTTAGTTTGAGCAGATGTTTAATACCATCATCATATGACCTCGTCAGAGCTCGTTTACCAGTATATTCAGCATCTGCCTCATATTCGCGATCTCCAGCATATTCTCCAAACTCATTTTGATCACTGACAGCTTCTTGACCACATCCATCATCAAGAGACAGTGACACTAACATATGATTGTGTTTAGTACTTGCTCTCTGAAGTAAATCACTAACCCATTTCAAGTTTTGCAGATTATAATTATTGTTTCGTTTTCTGTCAGATGTAACTATGAGTGAAACGTCACTTCATCATTGGGTATCAGACATTGCCACCTTGTGGAATAAAGGGGAATTGATCATAATCGATTATGGCACTTTGCCGCATCGATGCTGAATCGTTCATGCCCCGCATCGCGATGCATCGCCGAATCGATTATTGTTGACACCCCTACCAATTTAATCCAAAAACACCATGTTAAAAAGCACGCTGCATTCCTGCAGCTCAGCAAACACTAAAGGAGTGGACAATACAGCTCAGCAACTGACTTTGCACTTTGCAAAGGATGAATTTTGTGTAAGTGACTGATAGTGGATATGGATAAAGGCTAATGTAGTGAACTGGCTGTTGACGCTCGCACATCTTGAGGAGAAATCAAAAAAGCGCCACTCACACATAGTAATTTCGGCAAACATTCAAAATGTTACGTTTTATCTTTATAACATATGAAACAGTTAAACAACATCACACAACCGAATGTGCTGTTTTCCTGAACACCATCACGATTGAAAATGTCACTGATTTCCTCTGACAGCTCCATAAACAATCATTAACATTAGTTACTTACATTTTAGATGCAATATTGAGTCTTTTTGTTCCATTTCAGCTGCGAAAATAGTTCCAAACAAAGATTCCAAGCAACAAAGTTCCAAACAGCAGAACCATAACACATCTCACGTGTTTTGAATGATTCAGTGGTTGAATCAAAGACTCTATTATCCTGTTCGTAAACGACTGCCTCATTCTTAAAGGAATCAGTCGTTTGAATGAATCGTTTGAATTAATGACTCAATGACTCACTCATTAAGACTCACCTACTGCCACCTACTGGTGGTTTAGTTTCCTATATTTTTCAACATTTATTTTGTTTATTCAAAAATACAAATCTCATAACATTATTTAATGCAGTAGTAATTTTTCTGGGTAAATCATTTAATTTGATTGGTAACATCCCTATAGTGTCTTATTTTATTTTAATTTAATGTATAGATCAAATTTAAGAATATAATATGAAACCTGAAGCATAGCTTATATTTAATAAGATTAGGGGAAAATGCCCTTTATAAAGGTACAATATCACAAATATGCAGATTTGAAATATGTCAAAGCTGATTGAACACTGACTGTGAGTGAATATTGCTTCAGAATAAGTTATATTTACAACACACACACACACACACACACACACACACACCTACACACACACACACACACACACACACACACAAAAATCTAACTTTTTTCCAGACAAGCAAATTTTTTACTCGGACAAGTGAATGACCATTTTACTTATTCGAAAGGAGAGACATGAGCATGCTTAATGTCGAGTCCTAAATTATATTTTAGATTTGAATGCACAATTGTTTTTTAAATAAATAAGAATTCAGCACTTTGCATACATCTGTTATTTTGTCTTATTATCTTGATTTAGTAAAGTCTGGTGCCTTTAGTCTCTTCAAGGAAGGTGTACAGTTTATTATTAATTTAACAATAGTATCGGATTGGTATCGGGTATCGACAGATACATAAAGCCCAGGCATCGGTATCGGTATCGGGACTGAAAAAGTCGGATCGGTGCACCCCTAATTCTGAGTACTCTTGTTTTGGCGAGAAATGCTAAAATAGTTTATAATCCCACTCTATAACCAGTCTAAATGACATTGCTGCTCTTAAGATGGTGGTCTGGTTTGATGGTTTTAGATGGGTTTGGAAACCAGCTGGCAGACCATATAAACTGCTTGGTTATACTGGAAGTTTAAGTCAGGTTAGAGCGGAAAACTTATTTAGTAGAGAAGACTGTGCTTAGCTAAATAAACATTGCTGAACAGGAGCATTACGACTAATCTGCATAATGTGTAATATACCAAGTTTGCCAGGCTCATATAAATAAATTAGCTTAGAATCAGTTTAGGCTTTTTAAAATGAAAAGAACAAATTTTCTACAAATGACTTACAGGCCTACTAATAAAAGTGCCCTAATGTTTATACTGTGGAAGCAAGGCTTCATTTATGCTAGCTACGAATCAAATGTGAAAGATGAAGATGGAATTGTTACACTCTCTCTTCCTTTCTATGCATGCATAAAACATGCACAGCAGCATTTTCAATCTGATAAATTGGCCTTTTTCTCAGATATGGCAGACAATTGAATGAAGGCGCTGGTTGTGTTGAGGCACATCTAATCTTCCTGCTATATGTGCTGCGTTTCCCTCAGGCCTTGTTGGCTGTTATTAAAATGTGCTTTTCCATCAAGACAGGACCCAAACGTACTTACAGTCTCAGTTCATTCCAGTCCCACTCAAATAGCCCTTGCAAAGCAGCAGACTATTTCCCCCTCACTGCACTTCGGCAATCATCTTGTCTCCAAATGTGCATCTGAAGGCAGGATATAGGGAAGAAGTGGGAAGGAATGTGCTAGATTTATTGCTTTATCGTGACGGCATTATTGCCAATCGGCACTCACTGTGTTTACCTGATGTTATTGTTTTGCTATGATAAAGTAGCTTTTTATTTTCCTGTGGTTCAGTGTTTCATATAGTAAATGATGAGTACTGGGGGAGAGGTGTACCGGTGGGAGGGTGTTTTGTGCTGAGTTATAGGCCCTGTATGTCTGCTATGAAGCCATTTTGTTTAAAGAAATTGATACATGATCTAAGGGGCAGAGTGTCTAGTTTTTATAAAATAACAGACAAGAGCTGCTCACCAGTTAAAGCATTCTTATATATATATATATATATATATATATATATATATATATATATATATATATATATATATATATATATATATATATATATATATATATATATATATATATATAGTTTTTTTCACACCTAGCATCAAATGGCATGGAATGCTATGCTTATATTTGTATGCATATAATACATGTCTTTTGAATATTGTATATTGAAAAAAGTCAAAATGACTCTTGAAGAATATTTCAAATTTAAGGGGCAAATATTAAAATTGTATTACTGGCAGTAAAATTACATTCTTTATTTACATTACAAATGCAATACATTACAAAAAGCATTACAAATGCAAATGCACGTAGTTCAGTTCTATATACAGTATGTGTTTTTGTCAGCCAGATCAAATCAATGTCATGTGGTGTGACCAACATGTGTAATTTAATGACGAGGTACCAAATTGACCAATTTAACTATTCCTAAATATTTTATATTAGGCAGGATATTGCCAAAAGGTGTCATAAGCTCAGTGTCAATTTCCTAATCAGATTTCATCTAAAAAGTTAAAGAAAGTAAATAAAGAGTTAAGATAACTATACTCACCTTTCAGAGGAGAGTCGGTTATCTGTAAGAGGAACAGCAGTATCAGGTAGACTGAAAGACTGAGGTATAAGGGATGACGTCTCGTTGAATGACTGCTTCAATTGAAAGTGACAGCAGGGAGGGCGGTAAAGGGGATTTGGAGGGAACAGAAGAACAGGACATTGTGGGAGCACAAGGGTCATGACTGCCACAGGCAATGCCTCAGGGTTGCCACAGTCATTGACAGATCACCTGTTACTTGCGTGTCTTTGTCAACTCCATGAATAGAACTAGTGGAACACTTAGGCCTATGTAAACATTAATATGCGATTGATTTTGCATTAATAATTAATTAATTGGATGCCAAATAGCTATTTAGTCATGCTGGTATATAAGGATTCCATTTAAATATCCCATTTCATTTTTTTTTAAATGCATCAAATTAGGAAATAGAATAGGTTTTAAATGGTAGTTCCCATTGGCTGCAAATTATGTACGTTCTTAGTTTTTGTTTTTAGTAGATACTTGAGCAAAATATGAAAATGGTCCAGATTTCAAGAGGAAAATCCTGCACCCCATACAGTATCTTTTATCAGTCACATGGCCTTCTGTACATAAGAATCGATTTGTAAACAGTATAGTCTGATAAAACATCTGATCTTACCTTTTAATATTCATATCCAATGGGGCTCAATGGGTGAAATATTATAATTATTACCTTATTTATTTATTTATTTATTCATTCATTTATTCATTTATTTATTTAATTATTTATTATTTTATTTTATTTTATTTTATTTTATTTTATTTTATTTTATTTTATTTGTATTATTATTATCCACTGCTTTGGCTCTCAGGACCCTCATCTTTTATGAGTATTTTGAAGGATTATTATTATAATAATAAAAAGATGATAAACAGATTATAAATCATAGTTAGTGATGTTTTTTGAGAATGTAAAGTGATGGGAAGTTTTTCGGGTTAGCATTTGGGAAAAGAATATACAGTTTGTACAGTATAATAATCATCCTGTCTATAGAAAGTTCCCATGAAACACGAAAACCCAACGTGTATGTAGTGTAGAGCTGTTATATGCTCAAATCAAAGTACTTTTTTGTTCTTCACTTAGAGTAAAACAAAAGTTTGATATATATAGCCCATGCTTGAATTTCTATGTACCCTAATCATTAATTAACAACATGTATTCTTACTTCACTAAGCCCAGTTTTTGCCTTAAATTATTACATTGATTAATAATGCATTTTTAGCTAACTGTGTGCTTTGTAAACATTTTTGAAATACATAACTTGGACACAGTCTCTTCTGATTAAAAAAAAAAAAATGGAATAAAAAATTCACATTAAATTGTAATGTAGACACATGCATTGTCTGTAAAGCTTTATGTATTGTGAAAAGCACTTTACAAATAAATGTGAATTGAATTGAATAACCAGCAGTATACTGTTAGCGAACATCTCAACACCTCCCACGCTGCTGAGAGCAGCTAATGAAAATATGTGCTGCACACTTTCCTCTGAATAACAAAATAAACACACAGATGAAATGACAGCGGCGAGAAAACAGTAGTTACCTCTTACCCTGTCAGTGTTTTTTTGAAAACTTGCCAGAAACCACCAACATTTTTGATCATTTTCACAAAATTTCCATGGCCCCCAGGATATTTTGTTGTATTAGTATCTGAACATGCAATATGTACAAAGACAGAAGAGACCTTCTGCTTTCAACCAAAAACCCTGCTTTATTCTAGCTTAATGCATTGTTTTTTATCAACACTTGGTATGTTTCATTTTAAAAAAGCATAATTTTGAACAAAAAGCTGAGAAAAAAGTTTTTGTCATACATCCAGATCGGATTCAGAATAATGATCAAAACATGGAGTAGATCAAGTCTAATGCTTACACAGTCCTATAGCTCGACCTGAGTTGACATTTCATACAGTAACATTAGGCAATTTTGATTTATATGCTTTTTAACGTTGGTGATCGCGTTATTTTACATCGCAGCATGACAACATATGATATCGCTTGTTTCTGTGTCTTCTTCGCACTTGTTTTAATCAGGAGATGCAGTACCCTTTCAAGATGATGTGTAATAGCGCCCAAAACCGTATAACAGTACCGTATAACCAGAAATTTCTGTCAGTGGCAGGGAAGTGTTTTCTCTCAAATTACGGAAATTTCAGAGAAAAGAAAGCATCGATGTGGATGTTTGCTAGTCTGGATAAACCCAGCCCGATCTGCTGGCGATTTGATTTCGCCCTGCAGCTCAGGCTGGAAACCTGTACATATTTCTGCCCATTTAGATGTGATCAGTCCGGAATCTGAAATTTTTTTGTTCAATCTTAAAAGATTGAGCTTGATTTGGTGATAGCCAGACAAGATGTTTCCACAAGCTCTGCAATTTCTTACTCCATTCAAGTTAAGTTACATGTATGTCACATTGATTTGTATAGCCCTTTATAAAATTATATTGTTTTTAAAGTATCCAGCTTTACAGTATTAAGTGTGAAAAACTGGGTCGGTGTCACTTTCAGTTAAAATTGCAACTTCAGTTTCTACTATAAAGCAGCTCTCCAGTTAGCCTGACAAGTCAGACCCACATCAAGATGTTTGGTCTGGAAACTCACCATTGACAGGGCTCAATCCGAGGGGCGGGATAAACGGTTGTCTTTCAAACTCCCTCTGCACGCTATAGGATAGCGCTACAACCAACCAGAGCAACGAAGGTGAAACAGAGCTTGTTGATAGATTAAAACATTCGCCGTATCCGGTCAGCAAAACTCCAAACACATCTTCCCTTTTTAAGAATGGCTTCAGTTCCGTTCTTTGTTCTTTTCTCAGAGAAAAGCTTAACTCCAAGTCTTCCAGAGTAGCGGTCAAAGCTGATTCGAAAGACAGCCGTTCGCCAGTTTCTGTGTTTACTAGGAGCACGCTAACGCAACTCGGCCATCATTATGTTAAGCCACGCCCGCCGACTCTATACACGATGTGATTGGCTCGACCAGAGTTTGGCGTTTACAGCTCAGAAGTGTATTGAGAGTTGCTAGATGACACTCGCGGCAGATTAGATATTAGATTTCTAGGCTGGCTCTCCAGTGTGTTCATGTTTTTAATCGCATCTGACCTCAACAGACTAGGCTGCATTTCTCAAAAGCATTGTGAGCTAAGTTAATCGTAGAGACCATTGGTGCCAATTGTTTTACAATCTACTTTGGCTTACGATGCTATTGAGAAATGCAGCCTTGAAATGGAGGCAAAGTCATACCTAGCTATTATGTAATCGCTGCAGACCAATGGCAGTTAGAAGGTTTTTACCAGCTTTACCAGTTGTGCCGAATTGTGACTCCCGCCAAATTATTCCCTCCTAGTATTGGTAGGTTTAGGATTAGTTGTGACAGTACAGTAAATGAGATGGCCATGTTTATTTTTACTTTCACATTTCATGAAAAAGGGTGGAGTGTTTAATTAACAACGGAAAAGGAAATGGAGGCAAGGTCTATTTAAGCGGGTAGAAGGACACGTCACAGGTATGCTAGTTGATTCGTGAGAGAGTAAAGGAAATCGTTACCGTTTGGAAGGGAAGACGGTGTGTGTTTGAACCAATGCTGACGTTAACCATGCAAGCTGTCTGATGCGAGGTGGAGTCCGGCGATTCCCTAGCGAACACACTTCAACTTAGGTTTGTGGGAAAGGGGTTAGGATTAACTTCAATAAGGGGGTTATATTTTGGCAGGGTTTAAAATTCGGCACAACGAATTTCTGGAACAAAATGTTCTGGTATTTGTGCTTTTTGGCAGGCTGTTTCACTCCAGAACCAAACTCCAAATGAACTTTATTTTAGCCTGATTTAGTTTGAAGTGATGTCACACCAGTTCTTTCTTCGATTTATCTTGAAGTATATCGGAACCATTATGGCGACAGCAGGTTTTTAATTACTGAAGGATGAATGTCTAACTCACTGTCTCTTACTGATCAATTTCGCCTGAGATGGAGAAGCCATTTGATGAGGCATATGAACATGAACTTGATTACAAACAGGAAAGTTACATTAAATACTCAGTGGGAATTCGCCTCCCCACTCTCTGCTGAACAATGAACTGTGAATGTGTATGAGGGATGGGAGCTTTGAAATGACTGATATAAAGCTTAGTTTCCAGCACAGCTTGCAAATTGTTGTTTAATTTCTCCATGCTCACAGCAACGTCTCATTCAAACCCTCAGCTTCAGGTTTAATGTGCTTTATTGGAATGAAAAATGATTTGCATAATTCATATCGCTGAAATATTTGCTGTTTAATTGCATAGAAGGAAAACTTAAATAATGTACACACTGTAGATAAAGAGGTGATATTTTTGTAGTTTTCTTAAACTTAGGGTAAGAAAAAAAAAACGTTAAATCATTTTGAAGGTTGACACCTCCAAGCACACAAAAATACAAGGAAATAAAAAGATGACATATCAAGATGAAAGATCATTAAAACAGTGAAAGAAAAATCCATCTGTCGAGTACTTCATATCTCAATACAGAGAGCATATATGTCTGTGCTTTTGACGTGTGTATTGAGTTAGCTCAGGTCACGGCCAGATATTTGCTGTTAGATGTCTGTTAGAGATGTACAATGAAACTGTTTATTGTCCAGGACTGATGGTAGTTTTCAGTGGATGTGACCTGACAGTCTGGGGTTTATGGGACCTCTCTGTCTCTCCTGTCTGTTCTTTTGAATTGATTTGTGTGGATTCTCTCCACAGGGGTCAGGAATACTGCAGAGAAGCGTATGACTGTATAAAATGATGAATGAATCATAGATCTGCCACATTATCACACAAACACACACACACACACACACACACACACACACACACACACACACACACACACACACACACACGCACGCACACACGTAGTGTTTCCATGTTTTATGGGGACTTCCCATAGGCGTAAATGATTTTATACTGTACAAACCGTATTTTCTATCCCCCTACACTGTCCCTGCCCCTAAACCTACCCATCACAGGAAACATTCTGCATTTCTGCATACACAATGGTCCGGCATAACATTATGACCTATTGTGTTGGTCCACGTTTTGTTGCCAAAACAGCCCTAACCCATCGAAGCACTGACTCCACTTGACCCCTGAAGGTGTGCTGTGGTATCTGGCACCAATTTGTTAGCAGCAGATCCTTTAAGTTCGAGGTGGGGCCTCCATGGATCTGACTTGTTTGTTCAGCACATCCCACAGATGCTCGATTGTTGTGCTCAAACTTGTCGTGCTCCTCAAACCATTCCTGAACCATTTTTGCTTTGTGGAAGAGTGTATTATCCTGATGAAAGAGGCCACAGCCACCAGGGAATACTGTTTCCATAATAGGGTGTATTTAGTCTGCAATAATGTGTAGGTAGGTGGTATACATGTAAAAGTAACATCCACATGTATGGTAAACAGTGCATTTGTGCATTCTGGTGCCATGTGTTCCCCAGGTAAGCGTTACACACGTGATTAACCCTAACGTGATTCATCTGACCAGGCCACCTTCTTCCATTGCTCCCTGGTCAAGTTCTGATCCTCAAGTGCCCACTGTTGGCGCTTTTGTAGGTGAACAGGGGTCAGCATGTGCACCCTGACTGGTATGCAGCTATGCAGCCACATACACTGTGTATTCTGACCTTTCTATCAGATCAGAACCAGCATTAACTTCTTAAGCAATTAGAGCTACAGTCTGTTTGATCAGACCACACAGGCCAGCCTTCGCTCCCCGTGTGCATCACTGAGCCTTGGCCACCCATGGCCCTGTTGCCGGGTCACCTCCTTGGACTACTTTTGGTAGATACTGACCACTGCAGACCAGGAACACTACACAAGAGCTACAGTTTTGGAGATGCTCTGACCCAGTCGTCTAGCCATCACTATTTGGCCATTGTCAAACTTGCTTAAATCCTTATGCGTGCCCATTTTTCCTGCTTCTAACATATCATCTTTGAGGACAAAATGTTCACTTGCTGTCTAATATATCCCACCCACTAACAGGTGCAGCGTGATGAAGAGATAATCAGTGTTATTATCATCACCTGTCAGTATAGTATCATATATGGTGACATTTTTAGAAATCAGGCCCTCACTTACTGTATATAGTGCAAACAAGCACACGCATACACACTTAACATCTAAACTAGGTCTGAATACAGTGCCCCCTTTGGAGAATTGGCCCATTTTGTCCATTCTACAGAAGGCTGATTAGATGCGCTCACATGTTCACTGATGGATATCTCACAGACTTTGATGTTTTCTTACCCATCAATCTAATAAGATTAGCAGAAGCCTCTTTATATCTGCCTTTTTCTCACTCTTAAGAAGAGAGCGAATGAACATAAGGTCATTAGAGGAGATCGATAGTTGAAGCTGTAGTCAGTTTTATGTTCTTTAAGTCAGGTTCATGGCATATGTGTTGAGAGAAAAGTAAATGAATGCTGTGTTACTTAAAGTGTCTGCTTTAGTGCTTTTGTCAGCAGTGACCTACATCAACAAAATTTCCAGACGCGTGTACACGCACGTGTGTGCATATGCGCACACGGCTTCTCGTGTTGTCTCTCGACTGCATCTCACTTGAGGGGATTTAAGATCTATCAGATTTAAATTCGACCAAGGCTTGAAACTGTGCGATTCTTTGAAGTCTAACGAACTCAACATTTTTAAGCAACTTCAAACGACAACACGACTATCGCTTCTGGTCTCAGAAGGAACATTAATTAATTTCCATTTTCATCTTGAAGGATAAATAAATAACACAAAAAGTGGTTTACAACCAAACAGATTGAATCCTGCTAGCGCCATAGCATTTAGCCCTATATGATTTTGACAGAAGTTGTACTTGTTCATTAGTAGGTAGGTAGGTAGATGGATGGATGGATGGATGGATGGATGGATGGATGGATGGATGGATGGATGGATGGATGGATGGATGGATGGATGGATAGATAGATAGATAGATAGATAGATAGATAGATAGATAGATAGATAGATAGATAGATAGATAGATAGATAGATAGATAGATAGATAGATAGATAGATAGATAGATAGATAGATAGATAGATAGATAGATAGATAGATAGATAGATAGATAGATAGATAGTTAGTGTTAGGGGTTAAAAGCTTATGACCCAGGACCAGTAGTGAAGAAATGAAGACAGAGTCAGGATTGCAATTAATTAAAAGAAAAATTTACGTAAGAATAGTTTGCAGTTTCAAAAGCAGAAGCCAGCTTCAAGTCTCACAAGGAGTTCGTAGGCTGCGCTCCCTCTCTCACCGTCTCGTTGCCTCGCCCTATCGTACATACAATTGTCCCAACAGTTATACCGTTTTCAAGGTCTATCCACGTCATTACTGCAATGTGGATGGTTCTTATTGGCTCAGAGACAATGCACATTCATGGTAAATTTCCACTCAAGTCAGTTAATCTGATGCACGTTTCCACTGACGTGTCACTTGTTGACGCTTTCACCCCAGAATTAGGCCCGTAGTGACCTTCCAGATCTGGAGCAGGCGCCAGCTTGCCCAGAACAACAAGTCCACCCATCTCTTAGGGTGCCCATTGTACACCATTCTGATCTGTAGCATAGAATATTGCGCACATACACAGATACACAGTCTCTCCAAGGTTGGAGCTGATTAAGCTCCAGTTCTAACCAGTTCTTACCAAAACATACTGATAACATGTGCTTTCTTTTAGTGAGAGGGCAACACAATAGTACAGGCAATATTCATCTTGAGTCTTTAGTGTTTCAGTAAAAGGAAATATAAAAGGAATAAAACATAATAAATTAAATGAAAGACAAATCCATATTTCATATCTGGAAGCCGGGCTAAGTGAGCAAACCCTGTTACTGCACTCCTGACATGTTAGGGGTGTGCGATACCTCGAAAATCTAAACACACGACCTTGTTGCCAGTGTTTAGTGACACATCAGACATCTCTAGGCCAGACCCTCAGTCACTCCTCAGAGACCAAATATACACTTTAGAAAACAAGAAACTAAAACAAAATCATAACTGGATAGAATCATTATAATAATATAGGATAAATATTGATTAAACATTTTGATTATGAAGTTAATTAGGATTTAAATATATACAGGTATATTGAAGCGGTAGTGGATTTCAGAATCCCCCCCTTCAATAGATAGATAGAAAACTCCATTATTAAAATAAATAGTAATAAATACATTAAAATGTAGCCTTCAGGGATTTCTCAATTAAATTATTGTCATAGATTTCTTTGTTAGACTGTGTTGCCCGTCTCGGTTTCTGTTGCCATTGGTTGGCACTTGTTTTTTCGCTGATTGAACATGTTGAATTTTGATCGTTGCTTTCTCTTTAGACTTAACTGACCATGGTTATATTACTCAGTACTCTGGAAAGACTTGGCACTGTAGAGCCAGTACTGTTTGTATAGTTTTATACTGATTTTTATTTGATACAGAGAAAAAGAAATAGGAAGGAAAATAGATATGTACAATAAAAAAGTCTTGAGAAACAGAGAGCTTGGAGAAAATTAAAGTTAGATGCAGAGAGAGAGAGTTTAAAGTCGGCAGCAGCCTTAATTCAATAAAGATGGGAGCTATGTTGTAAGAAAATGAAAAGTCTTGTAGGGAGTCATTAGGCGATGTGTGGTTGCTGGCATTGACACAATGCCACAGGGAGATGCCAGCCCAGTAGTAATAAAATGAGTGTGTATGTACGAGAGAAAATGTGTATAAGTGGGCGAGGTAAGCAGCCCTCATCTTCTTTCTATTTCTTTCTTAGATTAAACCATTTTTTTTTCTCCCTGTGGGTAATTTCAAATTTGTTTTACAGTGCAGTACATTTAGAAAAACAGAATATATTTGCTTTGTATTGTTTATTAGCTTTTTATTAGATCATATAGTCCTTAATCTTATTTTCATAAAACATCTCTCATAAATGAGTGGGTTCTATGAATAATATCAAAATTTGATACTTCAATCATATTTTAATATATTCAATATATATCATATACTTTGATTTTAGTTGCAAGGTGCCTCCAATAAAGATTAGTTTTTTTCTACACTAAAGTATAAATCTCTCTTTCTGATTGTTAATTCATCTAATTGTGCTTGCAGTTCCCATTTGAAACGGTTCATTCGTATTGCGTCATCGATTTTCTCTTGACACTATGGGGAAACTTCTCCGAAACACTGAAGCCTGATTGGTTCACGCCTTTGCACTTGAACCGACAAATGGCTTTTCATCCCGCCAAAGTGGGCGGATCGGACTGCGTATTAAAGTTATGCTTTTAGCCATTTTGACCCATACATTTTCTTCTTCAGCGTAAAGAGCAACTCATTGCTGACTACAACAATGGCCTCTTCTCAGTTTAAGCAAGCCTCTGCAGCGGACCAACGGCTGCTTCGGACGAGTACTCCAAGTGTGTCGGCTGCCTGGGACACACTCATGCAGAGGCTGCAACCACGGAGACCAGCTGCTCGCACTGCAAGAGCATGAGTTCTGCACTGTTGCGCTCACAGTTTGCTTTTTTTAAATAAAGCGATCCCACCTCGCACACAGGGCTGCAGTAAGCTCATGCTGGCACAGTACAGATAGCTGGTTGATAGCTTCCATTACAAACTGTTCTTGTAATTAGAGTTTGAGGGGGGTGGCGTGTCAATATACAGTCCTACTATTCAGACTGTCCCAAGCTCCACACACACACACACTTGTGAAATGTGTGGATGCGGCTTTCTAAATGGTAAATGGACTGCATTTATATAGCATTTTCAACAGACCCATGGCCACCAAAGCGCTTTACATATTGCCTCACATTAACCCATTCATTCCCTCATTCATACACCGATGGCGGTGTCAGTCATGCAAGTGGCACGTCGGGAGCAACTGGGGTTAGGTGCCTTGCTCGTAGACACCTTGACACTTCGTCAGGTGGAACCGGGGATTGAACCACCAACCTTACGGTTTGTAGACAACCTGCATGAACCACTGAGCCACTACCGTCTCTGAGGAGACTGGGAGTTCACGTCCTAAATTAACTCATTGATTGTTTGCTCTTAGCCCAAATCGAGTGATGATCTGTGTGTGCACAGGTCCCTGTTCCTCAGCCATCTGGAGAGTCTCTGGGTCAGAATCAACATGAGCAAGAGTTTGCTGTCCCCCAGCCAACACATCACATTCCTGGGGGCAGTGTTCGATTCATCCCAAATGCAGGCCAAAATTTAAGCAGAACGCTCTCTGAACATTTTGACGTTACCATCAGCATTTAAACCAGGAAACAACCTTCCCCTGAAATAATTTCAGAGTCTACTGGGCCTAATGGCAGCAGCTGCCTCAGTAGTTCCTTTGTGGCCACTGTAACTATGGTTGAAGGCTTGTTTCCACTTTGAGCATGGTGAGAAGGCCGCACCATTTTCATGGTGTCCCATGGCTGTTCAAGAGCCCTGGCCCCCTGGAAATCATTCCATATGTGTATGATGGGAGTGGTAAGGGACTCATTTGCCAGAACGGATGTGGTAACGAAAAATGCCTTTAAGACAGATTGGGGCGCATTGTGCAGTGGCAGACCGACCTTTGACTCCTGGACAGAGGCAATGTCAAACTGGCAAATTAACGGCCTGGAAATGATGGCAGGGATTCTGGCATTCAAGGAATTTCAGCTTAAGCTCAGAGGGCACCATGTCCTGGTCCGGTTGGACAACATGATAGGTCTATATAAATCACCAGTGTCGGTCTCAGGTACTGTTGGCTGAACAGACTAGAGTGCCGACCCCTCCTGTCAATATCCACTCGATAAGAGTGATGCAAGTGCCAGGCTTCATGAATACAGGGGTAGTCATTCTATCCCAGAATGGAGTGCCTCGGGGGAAATGGAGACACTATCCCCCCGACAGTCCTCATGATTTGTAGAATTTTCAACCAGCCAGAATTGAATCTCTTTGCGTCCAAAGAGAATGCCCACTGCCGATATTATTTTTGAAGGAACGCGATATGTTGGCCCACAGTTGGCCCTCCCTGTGACTTCCCTCCAGTAGCACTGCTCCCTCAGGTCAACAGCATTCTTACTCATGGCACCCTTCTGGCCGAACCAGCTGTGGTTCCTGGGAATGATTCAGCTGCTGTCCAACCAAAAGTCTCTACCTGTGACCTCGAGACAGGAGTCTTCACATCACTCCCAAGAGGTCATGGACACAATCTCTAAGGCTAGAGTACCTTCTACCCTCTGCACAAAAAAGATCTTTATTTTCTGGCTGGTGTTCAGTCTGACGCATATACCCATCTCTTGTGAGATTGCCTCTGTTCTGTAATTTCTGCAGGAACTGTTGGATTGCAGGTGCATCCCATCCACCCTCAAAGTATACACAGCTGCTACAGTAGCATACCAGGCTCCTATAGTTGGCCAATCAGTTGTGAAACACAACCTCGTGGTCAGGTTTCTCAGAGGGGCCAGGAGGCTGAATCCGCTTAGCCCCAACACAGTCCCTGCCTAGGACCTGTCCATTGTCCTGAAGGCGCTCCCAGGCTACTGCCTCGCAGAATGGTTTCCGCTCTGCGTTAGTAGTGCAACATTTTTCAGTCCCCATAGCGTCAAGAAAAAAATATCTGACACAATACAAGTGAACCGTGTCAAATGGGGAATGTTTTGGTTACTAGCGTAATATTTGTTCCCTGAAATAACAGGAATGAGTATTGCTTACTTTGCCATGCACCGCACATATCTGCAAGTTGGTGCCACCGCTACTCAGTTGAAAATGTTGGGCTTTAAAATGGCTGACAACATGATTTAAATAGGCAGTCTACTCCGAACAAACGTGAACCAATAAGGCTTTAGTATTTTGAAGAAAAAAAGTGTTTTCCCATAGCAAAAAGAGAAAATCTCTGATGGAATACTCATTCCCCATATCTCAAAAAAAGGGAACCAAGGTTACACTAATAACCGGAACATTTCTGATTTGCTTTTTGGTTTATTTCCTGTGGATCATTAGTTTATTCCCAGTCTTTGACTTTTAAGTGCCGGTCAAATGGTGGCACCTTTTAATGAATGTTAAATGTTTTTGATTTTAACTTTGTATGAGAGAAATTCCATTTTTTTAATAAAATATATTGTATTTTTTGTTCTTTTTGTCTCTTTATGTAAAAATTATCAGAACTGTAGTGTTATCAATGTTATATTATAATTTAGTAGTTATAGCAGTTTCCAGAATTGTTTCTCTCAAACCTTGAATTTGTGAGGGCTCTGGTTTTTGCGATTACATTTGCAACTGCATATAACAGTTCAAGCTCCTGTGCCCTCCTTCAATTAGACCTATAATGTCAAAAGCTCACTCTAGCTTGCTGCCAGAGTTCCCTTATTTTGAAGAGCCATGGGAGTGGGTGAGATCTAGACTTCTCTCCAAGTAACAGTGAGCTGTCCACAGCCTGAATGAGGACTTTGGAGCCCTGCAGGGTAGAGAGCTGGAGCTCATTTCAAGACATCTCTACTTGGACAGTATAGTTGGCAGCCTTCTGACACAGATATATCCACCCACACACTCATACGGTCAGTTCTTTGCCGCCAAAGTTCAGTCCCTGAGGTTGGCAGTAATAATAAGCACATTGCAGGTGCAACGGTCTGAACTGGGGGAAATAAATGAGTGTTTATCCTTTCCCATCCTTGCCGCTGAGGGACAGCTGAAAGATATCAGCTTTCCAGAGCTCTCCACAAACTGTCAGAGTTAGAGTCAGAGCATGGATTAAAGCACTAGTTCAACTAAAAATAAGATTCTCTTTTCATTTACTTTCCCACATCTCGTTCCAATCCCATACAACCGTGTTTCTTTTGAGGAACACAAGATCAACTTTTTGTCCATATAATTAAAGTCAATGGGGTCCAAAACAACTTTCGTTAAACAAAAAACGGATGATTGTATTCCTTCCATCATGTGTGCGGTGACCTTCAAGAGTTGTTAATTTATCAGCTGTCATGAATCACTTGCTCCTCTTCACTAGCTGCCTAATGTGTTTTATGCATGTGAAGGACATAGAATACTATTCATTATGGCTCATCTCTTACTTTAGCATTATGACACATTGTGTCAGTGTTATTGATATATGTTGCACTAGAAGTCCAGAGCAATTTTGCTCAGCACTTCTATAGATTAATAATTGTGCAGTTGCTTGGTGACTAGCAGGACAGCCCGCAATACACCACAGATTGGCAGTGAATTCCATTGGAGGGGTGCGGAGCATCTCAGATATATTTGCTACTCTATATGCACAGTTTAGTAGCCGAATACATACTTGAGGCACCATTTCGGGTTGAAACTTTCCTTATAATGAGGAACGCATCCATTGAAAGAGTTTAAGTTCTAAATGCAGGATTCTCTAAAAGTTTCTCAGGCACTTTATGAAGGAGTTTCTCCAGAGGTTTCCCGTAGTGTGTCAGTCTGAGGAACTCCATATGGTGTCTCGAGTATATTTCTATTGTTACCATCATTTTCTGGCCACAAAATTCTTGTTTATAACTTTCTATTCTAGTACATATGAATACTAAATAATATTTCTGTCAAATATTGCCTTGTAAATCATGTTAAATTTAAATTGCTGAGTGTCTCTACATGTTTGTCTGAAATTAATTGTCATTCAAAATCACTAATGTCTTGCTAAAAGCTTTGTCACATCTCTGAAACCTCTTCAATCACTTTACAAACAAACTGTAAAAAATTTGGATAAGAAACCATGCATTTCTCATCATTGTCCAATATTACAAAAAACACATATTATTTAGCTGGGAAAACATAGTAAAATTTGCAGATCTATAAAATTATTCATGGTATATCATCCCCTCCACTACGTCAGTTTATTAACATTCGAACGACTGATTATAGCTGAACCAGAGGTGCAGCGAGGGGAGATTGTATTATTCCTTTTAGGAAAAGTGTATTTGGCAAAACCGCTTTTTTTGTTCGAGCTGCTACTGAGTGGAACCTCACCCCCTTATACATTAGAAATGTAACCACATACAGTACATTTAAGATTCAGATAAAGCAATGGTTAATTGATCATCAGAGCTGTCAACATTAGCCCAATACTAGACCTGTTTTCGCTGCCTCCTGCTTGCTTCTTGCTTTGTGTGTATGTGGTAATGTATTTGTCTGATGTTGGTCCGTGTTTTTATTGTACATCTTTACTTAGTGCTTGTTTAAATTGTATTGTAGTTGTTATATTGTTATGTAAAATGTAACTTTTTACTCTCTTTTATGATGACATCTGTCTAGGGACTACAGGTGAAAAATAGCCTTTTGGCTAACTCTGGTTGGTTATCAAAAAGATACAGAATAAGTGATATACAATTTTACTTACTGCATTATGTGTGTAAACATGGCCATAAATGCCATTCCCATTCTAGGCGATGCATCTGTGTCTAATTTGCATATTAATGTATTTTGGGCCAGTATTTACTGTAAAAATATGTGTAAAAAATATTTTCATAAGAATGTTTTTTTTTTTTTTCATAAGAATATCCAGACTTAAAACTGTGTATGTTGTCAGAGAAATTCGCTAAAATATAATATCCTCTACAGAGGCAAAACCTCTAATCTGGGTCTCAGGAGGATATTTCGTGCAGAGTGGCATTTATAGTTAGATGTCGCTTCCGAAACTTTGCAGCATGCAATTGGCCGTCGGTCCTCTTAGCAACAATAATTGTATTCAATGAATATAGAATGTAGCCTTGAAAGCGAGCCAAGATTGGTGCAATCACTAAAATGCTGTTGCTTTGTCAGTTCATCGCGGTCTCACAAAGTTCCGTTATAAAAATGAAGTTGTCAACAATAAATGTCTTACTTGTGTAACCCCTCCTGTTCGAACCGCCCGCTCCAAGCCGGACTTGCCAACATGAGAGTCAGACGCTCTAACAAGGAGGCTAAAGGCTGCAACCTCTAGTGTTAGCCGCTAGAGCGTCTCTTCAGATCAGAGGAGTGAGGTTTACTTGCACAGCATCTACTAGCTTGCCTATGTTAAACTCACCCACTTAAACCTCACTCCCACCTGGGTCACGGCACCAATGTAACCCCTCTTGTTTGAACCGCCCACTCCAAGTGGGACTCTTATTAGTTTGATTCTTGACGCAACCATTGAGCTGCAACAATGGAAAACAAAGGGGAACGTAGAAATAAGGTCAACATCCTACCTATAGGAACATAACATACTACTGATACCACAACAACACAAGAGCTAAGAGTGACAGAATGAGTGAGTGAGAGAAATGTCAAGTTGGTAATGGGAGACTGAATGATTGTGTTGTTCTGAGTAAGGCCTGCCAGTCCTTCCTGATAATTTTTTTTATATATTTTAAACATATTTGCCTTTCACCCTTCCTCTTATACGTATATGCTATGTGTTAAGCCTTAGTACGTTTATGTGTGTCCTGGTAAGTGTCTATTTGCCTTTGTCCTCTGATCAAACTGCAGGCTCAGACCTAATTGGGTCTGTTTGTCTTTGCTTCACTGAGCAAGAGCCAGTTAATTGGTCTACATCCTTGGAGGCTCATCGATTGGCCAGTCCAGTTATCCAGTTTTAGGCTTTGTGATGAAGGTGTGGGAGGCACCACTTGATCTTTCTTACCCATGATTTGCAGATAGACGTCCACTTTGATGTGAGAGCTCAAAAAATCCCAACAAAAAACAGCTTTCATCCCTCCATATCGCCTCACACCAGACCTGGACATAGCACTTTCACTTAGAAACCAACCTTTCCCCTTCATGCCCCGGGCCTGACATACCTGCAATTACAGCCACACATGCAGCAGTCTTGACCTTCATTCTGAGCTGCAAATATGGCGGCAAATTCAGGGCATTTGTGGGTTTGGGAGGGTTTTTAGAGCGATGGGTTGATTTTAAACCCCCTGGCTTTGAACAACGCTCCAGGCTCAAGCAGACAAACTCCAGCTGGAACTCAACAACAAGATTGAGATTAAAGATCTAACCGCTCAAACAGAACACAGTATTAGAAATATGAGGATGTGGGCTGTGTTAAATACAGGCTATTAGAGTATCGCTTGGTATTTTTGTCAGCTGCAAGGTCCAGATCATGCTGATCGACGGAAAAGTAATGCCATTTTGAGATGATAGTGAATGGAGGGAGGAGGAGATGTGCTGCAGATATGCAAAATTCATCAAATGACTGTATGCTTCATCTATCTCCCTCTCTTTTTTTCTTTCTCCAGGGCAGGACCGCAGTGAAGCAGCTCTGATAAAGCGTTTTAAGGGGGATGGCGTCCGCTACAAGGCTAAACTCATCGGGATAGATGAGGTCACTGCCGCAAGAGGAGACAAACTCTGTCAGGACTCAATGATGAAACTCAAGGTGTGTGTTGGTTTCTATATATTTTAATTCATTCATTACATTTATTTATTTATTTGCTATAGGTCTAGGTCTATGGGCTATATAGACTAAAGGCCTTTATGGTCTAAATCTACTTTTGTCTGTCAAATCAAAGTCATGGTTTTGACCTACTTAAATCAGGAAATGATATCACCGAGAGAAGCCCTGAGGAGCCCAATAACCGTGTGTCAATAACTTTCTTGAAAGTTTAGATAATTTTTATGACAGGGTAAGGTTAGTTCAAGTTATAAAATGTCATGTGATGTGACTATATAAACTTTTTTTTTTTTTTTTTATTGAATAAGATATCACAAAATGTATCACAATATGTCAAAATGCCTTCGCCAATCCTCATTAAATAGCTACATGATAAAGGTGTAACTACAGTAGCTTGAATGAATAAACCACAGCCATCAGACATCAGGGTTATAATCCATGTGAACAGCAGAGGTCACACTGCTGTGTGTAAACTGGTTGCTCTGTTTGTGTATGGATGAACATTCTCCGGAAATCAGCGTATTTTTATTGTACGTTCACCATAAATCGACCCCCTTTTCACCAGTGTTTAGATTGGTTTCTTAGTGCGTTTGAGAGAGAGGGTAATTTCGCCATCTGATTTGCATGTTGGTCTGATTGGAACGTCCGGGCTGTTATTGATCAGAGCTGTTTACCTCTCACTCATCCAGACACATAATCTATACTCATATTCCCACAGTCCTCCACTCCTTAGCAAACAAATGAGTCCCAGGGTGTCATTTTTAATCTCTTATTCCTCTCTCGCACTTTTTATGTCTCTGTGTTCATCATGCTGCTGGTAAGGAGAGTTTCAACAACAGTTTGACTTGAGTCAGTTCATATAATCCCCATCCTCCCTTGATAATCAGCCCACGTTATAGAAACTTTCTTAACATCACATCCAGCATCTGTCCAGCTTTTCCCAAAGATGATGCTCTGCTCTGGACTTCCCCTGGACTCTTTTATTTCACGTCTGCATTTCTTCTTCAATCCAACAGCCCTTATATGCACAATCTCCAACTCCTGAGTTTGAAATGTCAGAGCTAGTGCTCCTTCCACTATGATCTCCCAGCTACTGGCATTAGAACGGCTCATTCATCTTCCCGCCAGCACATATGGATAGGCATAATGGTGTGCTAAGATACATCATATGACTGACGGATGCTGTTCCCTGCGCACTCAGGAAGGAAGATCAAGAAACGCACTCAATCTGATTGGCGAAGACCGATTACGGTCCTGGAAGACTTGAGGGCTCCAGCTGCTTAGAGGGATGTCCATAGCAACACACACCTTTGAATGGACTGGACATATGACGCAAGCTTGTTTTAAAATGCATTTTTATGCTTTTTGGCCCAGTTTATACGGTAACTTTATATTTTGCAGATTTGACTTGGCAAGTGGCTTATAAAAATTGAGTGCAAAAAAATCTAATTTATCTAGGTGTGATTTCTTATCACAGTGACGGATTCTGGCGGAGCACTCATCTGGGGTGGCACTTTTCTCCCCATACAGCTCTTAGATTTTCTTTCGCTCTTTTGCAGCAGTTTTACAGTAGGATGTCACTTTCCGTTCCTCCTACCCTTCTTGTAGAAATTTAATTGTGTCCAGTGTGAATTGTGTGTGGGTGAACAGTAAAGATTTATCATGTCAGTTAAATCATTGCCATTTGGTTTACTGAAAAACTGCAAAAAGCAAACAAGCGTAGAGCGTCAGTTCTGGCGGGTCATGTTAGTCAAACTTGCATCAGCTGGCTGTCGTCTGATCACGTCTACCTATAGAAATATGACGTCCATCACAGCATACATATATAAGCTCCTTCAGTACTATCAGGAGCCTCTTTCCTCCTCTATTTCTCTTTTCTTCTTCCCTTTTCTGGTTTTTGCTACTCTGAGCGGTATACAAATCTTGGTATTTGGGGCACTTTTTGTGTTTCTTTGCCTCTTCTTGACGGATCGCTTCCTGTTCTCCTGAGTTGTAAGTCGCTTTGGATAAAAGTGTCTGCTAAATGCATAAATGTAAATGTAAATGTATTGCGTATCTCCAGAGCGCATTTACTCTCCTCCACCCCCAGCTCCTCCTCTTGTCCAGTCAGGATTTGGCATTCTAATTCCCCTTGAATCAGACTAAAATTCCTGAATTATTTTGTACGTTTACTATGAATATTAATGATATCTGCTAGCCTGGCGTGGTCACACTCAATTCTAGTCAGAGTCTGATACTTCTCCATTGGGATTATTGGGGCGTGTTTCAATCGAACCGGGAAAGACCTCAATTGGATAGACCTACACCCAAGCAGAGCAACGGAGTAAATGACGTATGTTGAGCGATGCATAGTAGTGGGAAGTTCGAATAATTGTACAGACTCGGATCTTTGAATCTCATTCAGCAAAATGAACAAATCTTTTTTCAAGTCATTTCCTTCATTTTAGCTATTTCAAATGTTACGTTAAATTCCCCAACACATCTAGTACTTATGCAAACGTTGATCACATTTCGAATAAAAAATAAATTATTAGCTAATGCAGCCAAGACCAATCTTTAAGAAATGATTCCTTAATTGCTCAGCTGGGTCTTCAGGCTATGCAGTCTGTTAGTTAACCTCACCTCCAAATCCGAGTCGTTCTTTCTTTTGCCGATTTACATTCAATAACATCTGTTCCCTGGAAAGATTAGTAACATTACACATCTCCTGTCTTCAGGTTCGAGCCGTTAGTTCCGTCATCAGTGACAGTCCCGAAAGTGGGGACTATAATGACAAGGGAGTTCTTGCCCAGAACAGAACCATATAACAGTCAATATAATAGTCAAAATAAAAAATAATAGTCAATCAATCATATTTGACGATGGTGGTCCTGACAGAACTAATACATACAAATGTGTTTTTAAGTGATAGTTCTGTCATCATTTACTCACCCTGGTGTTGTACCAATCCCATTAGACTGTTTAATCTTCAAAACAGAAATTAAGATATTTTAAAGAAACCTGAGAGATTGCTGTCTTAGAAAGTCCAAAAAGGGCATGAATGCATCGTAAAATGAATCCATAGAAACCGAGTTGTTTAATCCATTGCTTGGAAAAATGCCGGTATATTTGTTGGGGGGACTTTGTTGGAGTGTGTAGTTATGGTGGGATTGTTTAGTCAAAAATTCAATAAGGTCCATAATTTAAAGCTCTTTCTAACTTGTACTCAACCTTAAAACTAGCATAGTTATTGTAATTGTTTAACTATATAGCATTCTCTTTGTCGTTTGTTTGATTAACGTTATGATTGAGAAGGCAGCATTGATATTAGGCTGCTGTCACTTTAAGAGCTGCACGGATTCACTGTTACACATGCGTTTTCTTTATTAAATACGTTCACTTAAGAAATAGACTCAACCTCAGTCATTAAGCCCATGTGAGGGATACTAGCCAAACAGATTAATTATATTATATGTTTTTAACTGTGTAGCGTTAACAGTAAAACACAATGTTGAACAATTATTTGTGCATACCACTGGTACCCACTTTATATTAGGTGGCCTTAACTACTATGTTCTAACATTTGAAATAATCTTTTAATTAATTTATACAATATACTTTTTGTGTACATACATGTTTTACATTGTACTTACATTTAAAAAAACCTGCATGTAAATACATCTGTAATACATTTCTGTAATTGCATTACACTGTTGACACTTCCCTTAAACCTAACCCTACCCTTAAACTGACCCATACCACCACACCTGTCCTCAACTTTACCACGTCAATATCAGCAAAAGTGTTTTGCAATACAATATGAACACAATAAGTACATTGCACATAGTAGATATAAGGTCACTTAATATGAAGTGGGACCAACCACAGGATAGTTCCATGTGAATTAATTTATTTGTTGGTAGCGTAGGCCAGTTTCGTCCATGGCTCGATTGGGTAGTTCACACTTCACACTGATAATGCAGTTCAATTTGCTATTTAGCTACTCTTTGTTCTCAAACCAGTGGTTTAATGGGGATACATTAACCATAAGTAATGTTTTGAAATTTGGTTTGTGCATGTTTGGTCTAGTTTTGAATGACCATCATTACAGAAATATGCCTTTTGCCACCATAATGGTGTAGTTATGGAATCTACCAGTAGGGGCTAAAAAACTTGATGTCTTCAATCACTCCAAACCAGCACATATCAGAACCTCCAAGACAGAAATTGTTGAAAAACGTGGAGAAAATGAATCAATTTCTTTACATAACAGCTAATGCTCCCAAAGGATCGCAGGAAGTAACGAAAGCTGCCGTTCCCTGCTCTGTTTCTGTTTTATCTTTATTTCGTCTTTTCTCATGTTTCTGTTTTCATCTTCTTGTCTGCAGGGAATCGCAGCCTCTGCGCGGTCTAAAGGAGAACACAAACAGAAAGTTTTTCTCACTGTGTCCTTTGGAGGGATCAAGATCTTCGATGAGAAGTCGGGGGTGAGTCGGGGGAGAGGTTGAGAGTCGGGGGCAGTGGGAATTGGGTCCTGTCACCATCCACGATCCTTTGAAGCAAGCGTCTGAGCCATAAATACAAATCCTCAGATGCCTAACCTGGTTTCTGTTTGTTTCATCTACAAAAACGACATTTTGTGTTTTTCATTACTTTGGAGATGTGCTGTAGCTAATATCCAGTTGACATTTGTTTTCTTTTCTTCTCATCAATGTATTGACGAATGACAGGAAAGTTCTATAAAGTAGGCTAGTCGGCATCAGTAAAAACCTCAGTTCAATGCGAGAGCTAATTGCAACAACAAACACAAGATGAGCCAGGATGTCAGATTCAAAGACACATGATTCTTCAGTAATTGTTCTTTATCAAACAGTCAATCAGAAGTCTCGAACTAGCTTGTGATTTAGCAATGTGAATCAAAAAGGCCCGTTCACACCAAGAACGATGACTACAAAGACTATAGAGAGTATTAACATGCGAGCGACTGCGTTTATGCCCGCTGAGTGGCAAAAAGACTGAGCGGAAGCATTGGTTTTCAACGTGAATGCCAGGAAAAAACACACACAACACAACTAAAATGGGAAAGAGCTTTGAGATTGACTGTACAAATAGATTTGACAAGTAATCTGAGGTATATTTTTACAGACTGGCAAAAGCTACAGAGAAGAGAAGCAAAGGGATCGCTGCAGTTCAGAGACTCCAGGCAGCAGACATAGATTTCCAGTTATCATTTTGTTTCAATGTGTTGAATTTTAGGGTAAAACCATTACCTATATATTTTGTATTGTTATATATTGTATTGGCAACTCAGTTATATATTTATCATTTTATATTCTGCATGATTGGATCTTTTTAAATAAGCAATGACAAAAAGTATATATCAAGGTATATATTGATATAAGTGATCACCCAGATTTAGACCTTCCTGTATTGTATTTATATAAAGCATTCAAAGCATGCTTTATGTATTTCCCCGGGGTTAAAATCAGTCTCATATAAATGTCAGGAAACACAATTTCTGGCTGCATGTCAATATCCATGGATCACTAGATGTTTGGTAAGTTATAAGTTACACTATATAAAGTCCAAACTTTAGTTTAACTGATAATAGTTTGTTTTACTTGCATTTTTTCAGTGTCCCCTATTAAATCCATTCATACAGCGGGATCTTTTACCACTCATTCCAGCTGAGGGGGCTTGTTCCCGCATGAGTGACATCGATGCTAAATGCCGATGCTCTATAAAAATAACTAGCATTCACAATGTTCTGTTTATTATAAGCATGCGCTGCAGTTATGCCGTCTGCCGCTTTAAAGGCTCAAACTAGATTCTGATTGGCAGTCAACATTGACTTGTTATTGTGTTATTCATTGTTCATGTGATTTAAAAAAAAAAATGTCATTAACGTTATAAGTGTTGTGTGGACTGTTTGATATTAGATTAATATCATATGATTATTAAAGGTTCTGTTTATAATTATAGTTAACCGGATTGATGTGAAGAACCCTCAAAGGTGTACTATGTAGGATTTTTGTTGTAAAATATTAAAAAAAAAACAGGCCAGTGTTATATATTTTGTTCAGTTGAGTTCTTACAATATCACAGATGTTTCCAGCTATTTGTAAATTGTGAGAAAATTGCTATTTTAACCAAGGAGCCGTCTGAGGGAGTCGCCTGTCAATTGCGTCATATCTGCGTTACCCTCGGTTTACGGTTTTATTTGGCAGAAGCGCTTTACTCTTAGCAGTGTAAACAAGTGTCACAGCAGCCGCTGAGCGAACGCACAGAGTAACGTCAGAACATCATTTTAAACACACTTAAATGTATCTAATATGATAAACAGAGCTGCGTTACCTCATACTCATGACTGAAAATCGGAAATGGCGCCGGCGACTGTGTCCCGTCATAATAAAAGTCCTCACTGCTCGCGAGCCGTGTGTTCGGCAACAATCGCTCCAGCCGCCTTGCTCAGCTCCCTCAACACTTGGTCCTGCTCTGCTTCATATTACAGTAATGTTAATAATCACATTAATGAATTCATTTAATTTCTGCCCGAGTCCTATCCCGATTCTTTCCTACCACCTGTGAGGAGCGATTGTTGCCGAACACACGGCTCGCGAGCAGTGAGGACTTTTATTATGACGGGACACAGTTGCTGGCGCCATTTCTGAGTATGAGGTAACGCAGCTCTGTTTATCATATTCGATACGTTTAAGTGTGTTTAAAATGATGTTCTGACGTTACTCTGTGCTTTCGCTCAGCGGCTGCTGTGACACTTGTTCACACTGCTAAGAGTAAAGCGCTTCTGCCAAATAAAACCGTAAACCGAGGGTAACGCAGATATGATAAAGCTATACATAGTGTAGCTTTAATGGTGTTAATGAAAAATAAACCACTTTTATGAAGAAATGACTTATCATTTAGTGAATCGACTGCCTGTCAGCTAATCTTAAACATGTTTTACGCTAAACAGTATGTTTGTTGAGAATGATTATGTAGATTTTACTGATGATAAAAGGTTATTTTTTAAGAGAAGGTGAGAAGGGAAAAGTTACATAGTGTAGCTTTAAGTCAGTGAATCGAAATTCATTACTGAGTTCATAACTGAATTATTAAACTATGAGCCATTTTGGTTATGTCTCATTTGAAATTAACTGAATCTCATATCTCCATGAAACACTTCAGGTTTGTGAGACATACAAGACTGCTTACTGACTGATTGTTTATATATCAATGTGTAATTAAATAATGTTATTCCTATAAAAAAAAAAAAAAAAAAAAAAATATATATATATATATATATATATATATATATATATATATATATATATATATATATATATATTTACAAAAATATTTATTATTGTTTAGTATAAGGTAAGAGTTGTAAGGTTGAATCAATTTTTGTTTGAAACAACATTTGAATTGCAAAAATAGTTGGGATTACTAGTGATGGCATTAATCTAAAATATTATAATTTATACCACAATAAACCAGTGTCTCCGCAGCTGCAATTGCAACTCAGTCTGTCCTTAAAATCAGTAATAAGTACTATTGATTTCACAGACAACTCAGAATTTAAAGCAGAATATACAGTTTTACTCGTGTACATCTAATTTATTGTCTAATGCTCATGTCTCTTCAAGAGGCCCTCATTTCCTAGGCCTAAAAAGTTTGGGTCGATGGGAAAAGATGTTTTCTGTGTGCTAGTGTGCGGTTGCTCTAAGCAGGCTTGAGTCTGCTCTATGCAGGGGTGGGGGGTGGGGCGATCCTTTGGGAGAGGTAAGCCTGTGTTAATGATGCGTTTTAAAGAGAGGAGCGCTCTCCGGGGAAATCAGAGAAGCCTAATTGAACAGACTTCTTAGAATAGAACGACCGTAGCTTTACAAGACCCATCTGCAGGGCTCTACTCCATCTTGATGGAGAGTAAATGGCAATAACAGCCAGTGAATCACACCTGAGCTAGTTATAAACGGAGGGAATAATGCGTATTTATGAAGTGGCAGACCAGATCACGTACACCTAAGTGCTGTTCCACAGAAAGAGAGTTTGGAAGAGGAGTTCACTTTGAGACGGTTATTGATTCGCCTCTTTCTTTTTTGTTGTATAGCGCCATTAAGCCATTTTGGTTTGAAACCAGTTTCTACATTATTATTTCGTTTTAAAAGATGACACGAATCCCAAAGAGTGATTTTGTCTTTGGCTTCATTAGTCTCACATTGATTTACAGTCAAACATTTATTTACAGCATTTCACAGAGGTGTAAATAGCAAAATGAATTCAGTTAAAATCTGTGTTTGATAATATTGTCATGTACATGCTCTTTTTACATTTACTTAACATCCTTTTTAGGTGCATTTTTTCAACATTTGTCATTTCAGTTCTGCTAGAAGCATTGTTTTATTCTGCCTAAGACACTTGGCACTCAATGAAAAGTCATGTGTAATGCTACAGTGTCAAGTTCAATGGCATTGTTGATATTAGTTAGTGAAACAGGCAATTTCATGCATAACCCTTTTAATTCAGCTCAAAAAATCTTACATTGGGTGTCTTTGCTGACCTCTTGTGAAAAAAAGATGAAATAACATGATATTTCATGACTTCTGCCACTAGATGAGTTGGCTCTGGCTCTGCCCTCCTATGTACTTCCGCTTGATTTTCCGGTCCAATCAGCGAACAGAGGGAGTGGCTGAGAACGATGACGTTGATGTCATGAGCTAGTTTTAGTTGAAGTTCAGTAATGGCGGCGGAGAAAGATGCGAACGAAACCATTCATTGTGTTGTGGCACCGCTGCCGAATATCCAGAAGTTAAAGCCGGAGCAATAACAATCTTTGCTGGGGTTTGTTGGTGGCCATGGTGTTGTGGGCCTCCTCCCCTACAGGGTGAATTCAGGAACATTTTGATTTTCCAGCTCGCTTGTATTTGGTGAAGGAGTTGGCTGAAGCTATTCGGACGGTAACTGTTTCTCGTGGGGTCGGAAGGTATTGTCATCATTTAAGTTACAGGGGCTAGATTTTATTGCCTTCCGTTTCCCAAGTAAAAATCCCCAGCCGATTTACCTACTGCTTTTGACAAACACCAAGGTCGTGTCAAGTTGTAATAGCTGTCCGAATCCTCATCTCTGAGTTTTCAAGAATATATCACTTTAAAATGCACTGTTATAATCATTTTTGACCACTGCAGAGCACCGTATGGTTGCACTTTGCTGTTATTTGGATGCATCTAGACTTGTATTTCTTTAAAATGCTGGCAAGTATTTACAAGAGCAATATATTTCATCACCGCTCAAACTAATTAACCGCTTAAACTCCAGGACCATTTTTTGGGATTTCCGCCTGGATTTGGCCTACCTAAATTGAAAGCCTCCCATACACACACAGTGGTCTAAATTCAAAATTGTGGTGTCATTTTACAGGAAACCATTTGAAATTACATAAAACACTGCTAAAAGTGAGAAACATGTAAGTATATGTTGTCTAAGCTGTAATAACCCCCCCAAAAAGTAGGCAATATTTTGTTTTTTTGTTTTTTTAAAGAAATTCATTTTTGAAAGTGTGTAACTCAGGCCCTGTGTGCTCTAGGAGTGTTGAGATTCTTCGGAATGAAAAGTGCTTTATAAATAAAATATATTATTATTATTATTATTATTATTATTATTATATGCCTTAAATGAGTCCTATCTGTCACAACATTCCCTTCTCGCATTCTCTTATAAAATAACTTTTTATCAGTAGTAAACTTTGTAGTAAAATCTACATATCATTCTCAACAAACATACTGTTTAACGTAAAACATGTTTAAGATTAGCTGACAGGCAGTCGATTCACTAAATGATAAGTCATTTCTTCATAAAAGTGGTTTATTCTTCATTAACACCATTAAAGCTACACCATGTAACTTTTCGATCCGCTAGAGGGCGCCTATTCAAAACAAAGGCGTAGTTTGATGATGCCAAGTTTGAGCTCAGAGTCTTGGGACACGTGGTCTTCACCTCAAAGGTGGTAGGAAAGAATCGGGATAGGACTCGGGCAGAAATTAAATGATTTCATTAATGTGATTATTAACATTACTGTAATATGAAGCAGAGCAGGACTGAGTGTTGAGGGAGCTGAGCAAGGCGGCTGGAGCGATTGTTGCTGAACACACGGCTCGCGAGCAGTGAGGACTTTTATTATGACGGGACACAGTCGCTGGCGCCATTTCCGATTTCCGGTCATGAGTATGAGGTAACGCAGCTCTGTTTATCATATTCGATACGTTTAAGTGTGTTTAAAATGATGTTCTGACGTTACTCTGTGCGTTCGCTTAGAGGCTGCTGTGACACTTGTTTACACTGCTAAGAGTAAAGCGCTTCTGCCAAATAAAACCGTAAACCGAGGGTAACGCAGATATGACGCAATTGACAGGCGATTCCCTCAGACATCCCGGCTCCTTGGTTAAAATAGCAATTTTCTCACAATTTACAAATTTGGATATTGTATTTGGATATTGTAAGAACTCAACGGAACAAAATATATAACACTGGTCTAGTGGTTTTTGGATATTTTACTGCAAAAATACTACATAGTACACATTTATAAAAAAAAGAATAAAAAAATAGCCCTCTTGTATCCTTTCCTGCATATCAACAAAGCTGTTATTAGCATTAGCCATTTTTTGGCTAAAGGTTGCAGGCTTGCCCTACAGTGGCTTTGGCACCCCATTGCTGCCATGTTGTGTTCACATGACCGGATAACCTGCAGTCCCAAATAATGCACTATACACTATGTGCTTATGTAGTGTGTGAACATTAAATGGTTATTTTGTCATTCAACATCGGAGACTGATAGCCCCTACGTTATTGAAGTTTTTTAGAGTTTCCTTTTGTTGTCCGGTTAAATAAGTGCATCATCCAGGTAAAGTGCACTTTTTTTCTTTTTGTAATTTTCATTGTGAACATGCTACTCGCTCTATTTATACATATGTTTTATACCCAATTTGTTACAATCCCTGACTCAAGGGAACCAACACAAAACAAGGACACACGTTAACCAAAATATAGGCTCAAAAGTAATGTTTTATTGATCACAAAATGAAGGCAATTCTAAATAATAGAATAGAAACACAGGCACAAACACTGTGAACATGTTGTATCTTCCAACGCATACGTATATGAATAGGGAAGCACCTTTTGTCTTTGAAATTCTTTAAAATTAGTGCACAAGCTGCAAAAAAAAAACTCTTGAAGTTGGCTGTTGCACACCAGTCAACTGCGATAACATTGCATGAACTGGTGGGGGCGGCAGAGAGGCCAGAATTGTCATATTATTCTAGAAGACAAATAAGAGCCAGCAAAACTTAACTGATCCAAAGAAACACAATAATCTTTTTCTTTTTCTTTTTTTTAAATAACCACGTTTTTCAGAGCTAATGTTTCAGCTGAAAATCTAGATGCAAATTTGATGGTTTTTATAGAGAACCGCCAGTGCGCCTGATGAATCTGTGTTCAGGGTTCAGTGTTGCACCGATGAAAGCCTGTGATAAATGAGAGGTTACTATGTGAGCACAGTGTGTTCTGTTGTCATGGCGCCAGGAGGTGACCTACATGAAATCTGTCGTTGATGCGTCTGATCTATTAGCACCATGACCTTATGCGCTCTTTTGTGAGTGTGTGTGTCTGAGTGTGTATGTGTTGAAGTGTCACACTACAGATGCATCATTACACAGCATTTATCAAGTTGTACCGCTGTTGGTTTAGCTCTGAAACTAGTGCAGCAAGGGTGTTTTAATCAGATGTCAGTTGTGAAATTTATATTTTTATGCCAGCCATTTCGGTAGTTTAAAAGACCAAAAAAAGGGAAATTCTTTCATCATTTGCATCATTTACTGCAATAGCCTGTATGAATTTCTTGCTTCTGCTGAACACGAAACCAGAAGAAGAATGTCGGTAACCAAACAGTTGATGGTCCCCATTGACTTCCATAGTATGTTCCATATGTGGAAGTCAACGGGCACCATCAAATGTTTAATTACAAACATTCTTCAAAATATATTGTTTTGTGTTCAGTAAAAGAAAGAAATGCACACGGGTTTGGTGCATCATGAATGTGAATGAATTATGATATAATTTAAATGTCTGAGTGATTTATTCCTTTAAATGTGCTTTTAGATATTTAAATATCTAGCTCATTTTCCCCATTTTACTAATGCCATTAGGCAACTTCAATGGCCCCCTCGAAAAACACTTCACTTAACGTGGTAGTTCACCAAAAATAATGACTTTCTTTAATCTGCAGAACAAAAAATATGTTTTAAATATTAATGGTAATATTGGTAAACTGTAATTTTCGGTTACAGTTTACTTCCATAGACAAAACACACACAAACACACACACACACACACACACACACACACACACACACACACACACACACACACACACACACAAAAAAAAAGTTGGTTTGGAATGACGTTATAGTAAATGATGATAGAATTTTCATTTTTGAGTGATCTATCCCTTTAAATCTGTGAGGGTCATACTATTATACTTACTTTTTACTTACTTTTTACTTTAATTTGGACCCTGAGACTAAGCCAATGCAATTAGCCGGATTGATGTTCTGTCCTCTCTATTACTGAGTCCTGAGTTTGCAGTGGTGAATGCAGGGTTTAGAGTTATTGAGTAATAGGGATTGTGTGTGTGTGTGTGTGTGTGTGTGTGTGTGTGTGTGTGTGTGTGTGTGTGTGTGCGTGCGTGCGTGCGTGCGTGCGTGCGTGCGTGCGTGCGTGCGTGCGTGCGTGCGTGCGTGCGTGCGTGCGTGTGTGTGTGCGTGTGTGCGTGTGCGTGAGTCCGTGTGTGCGTGTGTGTGTGTTTGAGAGAGAGAGAGAGAGAGAGAGAGAGAGAGAGAGAGAGAGAGAGAGAGAGAGAGAGAGAGAGAGAGAGAGAGAGAGAGAGAGAGAGAGAGAGAGAGAGATATTTGCAGTCTGGGTTGTTGATCACACTGATGCTTTATAAGGTGAGATGACTAGACATAGTGGCTATGCTGGAAGTCATTCGATTTTAGATGTGCTCTCTGCTGCTTCAGACAAAGCTATACTTCATATGTACCTCTTTTTATTGCTCTGTCTTTCTGTAGCTCATTTCATTCCACTTATAAATAATACAAGTCCCCCCCATGTCTTCTCTTTGTC
The DNA here is from genome assembly GCF_024679245.1 of Pseudorasbora parva. Taxonomy (NCBI): domain Eukaryota; kingdom Metazoa; phylum Chordata; class Actinopteri; order Cypriniformes; family Gobionidae; genus Pseudorasbora; species Pseudorasbora parva. The sequence goes on along the minus strand of NC_090186.1, from coordinate 13,101,967 downwards.
TGCCATTCTGAATTTACATTGTGTGAATAAAAGTTTGGATGCCCTATTAAAATACAGTACACTGGTAAAAATGATAAGTTAGATTTACTTAATATATATATATATATATATATATATATATATATATATATATATATATATATATATATATATATATATATATGCACCGTTTTTGCATCATACTTTTTAAGTAAACCCAACTTGGAATAATTTTACTTAAAATAAACAAGAAAACCTTTGATGTATGTACTTAAATATTTGAGTTCACTCAACATTCTTTACTTAAAAATATGTAACATGCAAGTATATGCAAGTTGTGTTAACTTAGCATTACTTAGTAGATTCTATCGTGTTACATATATTTTAATGTTGACTGAACTCAAATATTTAAGTACATACAGAATAACAAAGGTTTTCTTGTTACATTATTGTTACAAAAGATTTATATTTTAAATAAATTATGTTCTTTTACTTTTTATTCATCAAAGAATCCTGAAAAAAGTATAACTACTTATATATACTATACTATACTATACTATACTATACTATACTATACTATACTATACTATACTATACTATATATAGTATAACTAATGTGATTAATAAAAAAAAGTTCAGAATAAGTTCAAAATAAGTCTGTTTTCAACATTGATAATAAATCAGCATATTAGAATGAATGTTTTGTACTTGTTTTCTGCTTTTTACTTTTAGGACCCCACTTATCTTTTTTTTACTTTTTGTCTTTTTGTCTTACCACTGTCCATCTAAATCATTTTATTTGTCCATCTTCTGCATGTGCTAAGGGTATTAGTCCATCTTAGAAACTGAGGGCTGAGACTGTGCAACAGAAAATATTATTTTTTGAAGAGAGAATCAAATCAAATAAAAAGACAAATAATGAGCAAGCCAGTGCGATAAAAATGAAGATGGTAGAAGAAAGAGCGACAGAAAGCACTGGGCGGTCTCTTTAGGATTCATTAGCTTTCCTCACTGGCCTGGTTATGTAGTTGTTCCAGCTTCATCTGCCTGTCCTCCCTTCACTCCCTCCCTCACTCTTTTCCTCCTTGGCATTGGCTCTCCCCTTCAGGCCTTCCTCTGATGAAGAGGAGCTGCTTCCTGATTTCATTATGGTGACTCAGTGGACAACCGTGTGCGGCACTGTGACTCGGCTAATCGTATTGTTGTCCTGCTGTCTGAAGGCCTGCCAAGACCAGCCACTCGTATTATTAACTCTCCCTCAGAGGGGGAGACCAGATCGGAAGCAGAAAACAGGGAGGCCTCCAGCCCACTGCCACCTCCAGCTCCTTCCCAGTTAGGACTGCAGGCCTCTTTAAACCAGCAAAGCCTTTAATACCTGAAAGCTATTCGTTAGCGTTCTCATTCATCTTAGTGGCAATTGCTCGGCTCGGTTTCAAAACCAAGTGAGTTGTCTTGCTATCTACTGCCTACATGAGCAGCCACATCCTGAGGAAGTGACCTGACTGAAATACAATCTCTTAACTGAATGATTTGGTATGCTCCACTTAGCAGGCAAAACCATATATCATAGCGCACTCCATGTATTGTGTATGATAATTCATAATTCTTTTGATCGGCTGCATCCAAATATGCATACTTCCCTTGAATATGAGGGTGAAAAACAGTAGGCCTAGCCTATGTGCGAAAAATTAAAATGTAAAAATTTACAATACTCAGTAAGCAAAACATACCTGGGTGACGCTTTATGACTTTCTCAGTTCGTGTAAATCCACTTGGGGTTCAGAGTGTTTATTTTCCCCCCACATTAATTTCACACATGTCTAGTGCAACTATTGAGTTTGTTTTAATAATACAGTGTATACTTTTTTTTTATTGACCCCGATAGAATGGAAGTGAACTGTGACAACATGCCCCATAGGTGGGGAACATTGTAACATATGAGGGGGCACAATATTACATAACCAAATGTGAGAATAAAATGTTATCTGAAACAATAAAAAAAGAAAGAAATTCCAAGACAAACTAAAATATTTAGTTAATAAATTACAATTATTAACTTTGTCATTTTTTTAATCATTAAGAATATACCTTTTTTTTTTTAGTTTGACAACAAAAAGCAGCTAAACACAGCTACAGCGTAATTAATTACTTCTGAACACTGACTCTCAGTCATTATTCACCTTTTCCGAATTCATAAAAGTATAGAATATAATAGCATATTTCTAATAGTGGCACATTGTAACGCAGTGTGACAACATGCCCCATCTGCACAACTGGGATTGACCATGATGTCTTCTGCTGGTTGGATCAGCATTAAAGAACTATATAAACTGTTAAATAACTTATTATTTAAATTTATTATAAATTATTATAAATTATATCAGCTTTGTCTTATTTTAAATAAACAAAAAACAGAGATAAAAAATGACCTTAAGACATTTACTTTTGGTTAAATAAATGTTCAGTGATATCTTCCAAACAGTCTTTAAAGGAGCACGCCAAATTTTTGGGACCCGAGTTAGATATGTCTATACCATGCCATTCTCTGTGCATTTCATAACTCTGTCAGACACAGCCATCGCTAGCCTAGCTTAGCACAAAGACTGGAGGTAAACGGCTCCATCTAGCCTACTGCTCAATAAGTGACAAAATAACATTTTCCTATTTACATGTTGTGATGTGTATAGTTACATCGTGTACTAAGACTGACAGAAAATGAAAAGTGGCAATTTTCTAGATAGATATGTCTAGGAACTATACTCTCATTCCTGCGTAATGATCAGGGAACTTTGCTGCCGTACCATGGGTGCAGCAGATCAATGATATTGCGTAGCGCCTGGAAATAGGCTAACTTCCATTATTACACGGCTCTGTGAAATACTTGATTCTTATTGGTCAATCGCACATTCCAGTGGTATGTTATTCCCAGATAAAAAAACGCCAAAATTGAATAACACACCGCTCATCCGGGTACTACGAGTTATCTTTATCTTAACCGCCATGGGTTACAATGGAAGACTTCAAGGGTTTACTTTATGAAGTTTTAAATATGGATATTTTCTTAAAGAAACGCATCGAATAGATTCAGAACGCCTCTATTAACCCATCGGAGCCATGGGTTAATAGGTCTTTGTCTTCACCTTGACCGATGCATTTTTTATGGACTTCAAAAACAGCTACAACTATACTGCTTGGATTAACGCTAGCCAGGACTTTTTAAATATAACTCTGATTGTATTCGTCTGAAAGATGAATGTCATATACACCTATGATGACTTGAGGGTGAGTAAATCATTGGCCTAGTTTCATTTTTGGGTTTAGCATTTAGCATATGGTAAAAACAAATCTTTAGCAATAGTTAATGGCTTAAAGCAGTTTCTAACTGTTTTTCTTCGCGGAAGCTTTGCGTAAGAGCTAATAAAATATTTAATCTCAAGACAATATTTTGTATCTAATTGATTTGAGACTAGTAGCCGTGTAATAAGCGGGATAATGTACACAGCCGGTAAGTAGTAACAACCGGCTGGATGTTCATTATCCCTTCCTTAAAATAACCAAAGTGACAACCTGCTTCCACAGAGAGTGTGCTGGGGACTATTTTCTGGAGCTGCATAATATAATTCCGTTGCACCCATGGTACGGCAGCAAAGTTTCCTGTTCATTACGCAGGAATGAGAGCATAGTTCCTAGACATATCGGTCTAGAAAATATCAACTTAATTTTCACTCGTTCTTAGTACACAGTGTAACTATACACATCACAACATGTAAATAGGAAAATGTTGGCGTTATTTCATCACTTATTGAGCAGTAGGCTAGATGGAGCCATTTACCTCCAGTCTTTGTGCTAAGCTAGGCTAGCAGTGGCTGTGTCTGACAGAGTTATGGCACGCACGGAGATGAGAATGGTATGTATCTAACTCTGGGGGATACAGTGAACAAGCTAAAGTCCCAAAAAATTGGCAATTTTTTCTCTAAATAATGTCGATATGGTAACTAGTAAATACACAAAATTTCGTCATCCTTGGCATGTGTGGAAAGTTTTAAACCATGTGTGTTGCAGCTAGCCCTGCATTAGGTTGTGCATCGTTCACCCCTACTACTCCCACTAAGATTCTGAATATCTAGAGTATGCATCCATTGGACACTTTATTATTTCCATCATTATAACGATCAGGAAGTAATTAAACTGTGTCAGAATTCAGAGGCTGCATTCTTCAAAGGAAATTCAATTTAAATTAAGGCTACTTCTTTGCAAAGGTCAAACTGAGCATTGTTAAATGTGATGGTCTCTGAAATGGGATGCAGCCAAATGGAGTTTGCTGTTAGCATGTTGCTAAGCTAATCACACGATCACCCGCGACGTCACACACTGTGGTATTGGTATTATGAGCTCAACAGTCATTTCAAGTTAATATTCCTCTATTTCAAAACAAGCATCTGTTAAAAAAAGATGTCATGCTGTGGCACGACAAAAGCTTTAACAAAACATCCTTTCCCCCCTTAAAATAGTTACATTAATCGTGTTTGTTGTATAAATGTTTTTATTAAAGTGGCAATCAGTTTACACAATAGCTTTTTTTCACACACGTAAAAATATAAAAATGCACAAAAGCGCACAAAAATATTAGGCAATATAATCCAGTTTAATTAGATTATCTATTTCTAACTATTTTTAGTCATTGTGCATTTTCCAGTATTAAATTAATTCTAAGTAGGCTATTTTCAGCCTTATTTATAACTTTATCCTTCTTGGATAGCATTTTTCAGTGAGCATGTTGCAATGCTTTGTGAGATTGCCTTCTTTACGAAATAAACATGTAATGCTGTCTTATAAATCACAGAAAGCTTGTGTTGTATACCTGCTGTATGCTCTCTTACCACCACAAAGCCCATTTGGGTATATATGGTTTGTGAATCCATAGAAAAGGGATCTCCAACCTCTCGAATCTCATATCTAATGTGATTGTGTAGATGCCCAATTTGGTTTCCAGATTCAGTCTTTATATATAATTTCATAAGTCATAAGCGGGGAGTGTCATCTTTGATTCTGTGCCACTGATTTGCATAGAAATGAGATCTGACCCACTCAATGCATGCAAAAAGCAGCTGTTGATGTAAATGACTATAACTGTTCCACTTACTCTAATATCATTAGACAATGTGTGTGTGGGGCATGTTTTTGTGACATATGAGGACACAAATGAGTATAATGACATAGGTATTACAAGGAGAGGGTGAAATATGAGGACATTGGCCATGTCCTCACTTTTTTAAATTGCTTATAAATCATACAGGATGAGTTTTTTTAGAAAGTAAAAATGCAGAATGTTTCCTGTGATGGGTAGGTTTAGGGCAGTGTATAGGGGAATAGAAAATACGGTTTGTCCTGTATAAAAACCATTACGCCTATGGAATGTCCCCATATGTCACAAAAACGTGTGTGTGTGTGTGTGCGTGTGCGCGCGTGCATGCATGCGTGTGTGTGTGTGTGTGTGTTGTAAAGAAGAGAACACATGGAGTAAGGGCAAGTAAAAGTACAATTAATAATACACATTTGTGTGGTTAAAATGAATAAAACCAAACCAACCATATCAAGATGATAGAAGAAGAAAAAAAAAACATTTCATTCAAAACATTTGATTAATTTCATGAGTTAATCAGCATTTAATGTAATTCATTTGGCATTCATACTATTTGTTATTTATTTAAATGTATTAACAGATACCAATTTTTGATATTTTGAAGATATATTTAACTAAGAGGAGTCCCAAAGCTCCTGCTGGTACAGTAGAACAGGTTGGCACTAATAGCATGAGATAGAATTCTTCATTCATATGGCATTTCAAGTCCATTTTGCACTGTCAAGAGTTATTAGTGTCTGCACCTAGTCTCTCTCTCTCTCTCTCTCTCTCTCTCTCTCTCTCTCTCTCTCTCTCTCTCTCTCTCTCTCTCTCTCTCTCTCTCTCTCTCTCTCTCTCTCTCTCTCTCTCTCTCTCTCTTTCTCTCTCTCTCTCTCTTTTCCTGCCCATATGCTGCGATTTCCCAGAGGCATCTATGGGCGGCTCATTTCTGAAGTTCCTTTCCAATCCAGCTCTCAGAGGAGTCATTTTGGCTGCCCACCCGCTATAGCTTGTCCACCCTTGATCGAGTGTGTGGGTGTGTTTGTGTGAATGTGTGTGTGTGTTGGCACCAGTGGCATTTTTGATTAAACTCAGTTTTCTCCTTACTAATTACCCCTCTATCAGGCCTAGTTGCTATATAGTTGTGTAGTTTCTCTTGCACTTTGTCTCTAATCAAAGACCTGGAACACTCATCATTGCTATGGCAGCTGCTAATTAGCGGATACCTGGCGCCGTGGCAACAGCAGGTTGGGGGGGTGGGAGTAGGGCGAGTCATGGCTGGTTGATGGGAATAATGACACCGTGTCTCCTTGTCTAGCTCCCACACTGAGATGATTAAATATGGACACATACTACACCCCTAAATATGTTTTAATATAATCATCAAACTCCTACATGGTGACATGGAACATGTAAAATAACTTTAATCACACCATTTTATGTTGTGTTTGAGGCAGGTGTGTTTATCTGTAAAAGGTAGGTAACAAAAAGAACAAGTCAATACTAAAATAATAACAATATTGTTTTATCTACGGTATTGGACTAGTTTTGTAGGCAAGACCATCTAAAGGCGGGCGTACACTGTGCGAATTCGGACACTCGGAAGGTCGTGAGATATTGCAGACGCTACGAGTCATTTAATTCGATCATCGCATCAAATCAGCTGGTACACGGCACGACTGTTTGCACCGCGAGCCGGCTGCGATCACACGAGTTTTCGTGTAACACAGACACCGGAGATTTCAATGTTGCTGCTATAGCTTCAGATACAAAAAAATAAAGAAAAAAGGTGTGCAAATGATTTGTTGAAAAGCAGAGGACAGCCATTCCTTTTAACCGACACAACCAGAGGGACAGAGAAGAGTGCACGTGAGAGAGAGAAAGTGTGTGTGTGTGTACGTGTGCGTGCGCGTGCGTGTGTGTGTGTGTGTGAACGTAGTATGTGGCAGCCACTGAGCTAATAATTGTCATAGATTGAGTGTATGTGATGTGCTTGATCATGATTTGGCAATAGGGGACAGCCATATGCTGGTAAAAATCGGGCCGACTCCCCGAACTTTTTAAACATGTTTAAAAATTATCGTAAGGTCGGGAGGTGCTCTTACCGTGCTCGGCTCGTCTCGTATTTCCTCTCACACGGTGCAAGCCGCGACCATACGAGCATCCACGATGTCCACGCGATTTCTCCCAAGAAAAAAAATTGTATGCGAGTTCGTACGACAGTAAAAATTGCACCGTGTACGCCTGCCTTAAGATGAGACAAAGTCAAGACAAAGACTCTGTGGGGTTGAGGCCAAAACAAGGCAAAGACTTTGTGGGTTTGAGACCAAGACAAGACAAAGACTGTGGGGTTGAGACCAAGACAAGACAAATACTTTGTGGGGTTGAGACCAAGACAAGGCAAAGACTTTGTGGGGTAGAGATCAAGACAAGACAAAGACTTTGTGGGGTTGAGACCAAGACATGAGAAATACTTTGTGGGGTTGAGACCAGGACAAGACAAAGACTTTGTGGGGTTGAGACCAGGACAAGACAAAGACTTTGTGGGGTTGAGACCAGGACAAGACAAAGACTTTGTGGGGTTGAGACCAGGACAAGACAAAGACTTTGTGGGGTTGAGACCAGGACAAGACAAAGACTTTGTGGGGTTGAGATCAAGACAAGACAAATACTTTGTGGGGTTGAGACCAGGACAAGACAAAGACTTTGTGGGGTTGAGACCAAGACAAGACAAATACTTTGTGGGTTTGAGACCAAGACAAGACAAAGACTTTGTGGGGTTGAGACCAAGACAAGGCAAAGACTTTGTGGGGTTGAGATCAAGACAAGACAAAGACTTTGTGGGGTTGAGATCAAGACAAGACAAAGACTTTGTGGGGTTGAGACCAAGACATGACAAATACTTTGTGGGGTTGAGACCAAGACAAGGCAAAGACTTTGTGGGGTTGAGATCAAGACAAGACAAGACAAATACTTTATGGGGTTGAGACAAGACATGACAAATACTTTGTGGGGTTGAGACCAAGACAAGGCAAAGACTTTGTGGGGTTGAGACCAAGACAAGACAAATACTTTATGGGGTTGAGACAAGACAAAGACTTTGTGGGGTTGAGACCAAGACAAGACAAAGACTTTGTGGGGTTGAGACCAAGACAAGACAAAGATTTTGTGGGGTTGAGACCAAGACAAGACAAAGACTTTGTGGGATTGAGACCAAGACAAGACAAAGACTTTGTGGGGTTAAGACCAAGACAAGACAAAGACTTTGTGGGGTTAAGACCAAGACAAGACAAAGACTTTGTGGGGTTGAGATCAAGACAAGACAAAGACTTTGTGGGGTTGAGACCAAGACATGACAAATACTTTGTGGGGTTGAGACCAAGACAAGGCAAAGACTTTGTGGGGTTGAGATCAAGACAAGACAAGACAAATACTTTATGGGGTTGAGACAAGACATGACAAATACTTTGTGGGGTTGAGACCAAGACAAGGCAAAGACTTTGTGGGGTTGAGACCAAGACAAGACAAATACTTTATGGGGTTGAGACAAGACAAAGACTTTGTGGGGTTGAGACCAAGTCAAGACAAAGACTTTGTGGGGTTGAGACCAAGACAAGACAAAGATTTTGTGGGGTTGAGACCAAGACAAGACAAAGACTTTGTGGGATTGAGACCAAGACAAGACAAAGACTTTGTGGGGTTAAGACCAAGACAAGACAAAGACATTATTGGGTATATTATTGTCTAGTTGTCTATTAGACTAGCTTGTTGAAAGAACACTTATCCCAATGAGGAATTGTAAATTGTGATATATCACAGCAGTGTTTTTTGTTTTGTTTTTTGTTTTTTTTCCAGTGCAAGGCTTAAAAAAAAAAAAAAAAAAAAAAAAAAAAAAAAAAAAAAAAAACAGTCTTGAGTACTACAACACTACAAAGAACTAACTCAGTCACTAGGGCTTGCTGTGACTGGAAAGTCAGGCAACACTGTTTGTCTGACATAATAGCATTGCAAATAACCCAAACAGAGTTTGCCTGAAAATCAAGCAAAAAAAAAAAAAAAAATTGGTGATAAGAGAGCATTCTTTTACTGTCATATGGCACATTTATGCATCTCTATTACCTCAAATCTATAAAGCACCATTCTGAGAGTTTAACTAAGAAGATTTTAATGTGCATGAAGTAAAAAGTATCACAAGTGCAGAATGAGAGATTATGGGACAAAAGCTAGAGAGAGAGAGAACATGATACCATGGTTGAGAGTAGGGCAGGATGCATGATATTAGAGTATTGAAAGGAGAAAGACAGAGAGCGATATGTGGAGGAAGGGTGATAAATCATGCTAAACTCATTAATGAGATAACGGTGGCTGAGGAATATGAAGGTTAAAAGGTTGAGAGCTCTGGATGTGTCACATACAGAGTTTTTTTCCTGCCAGGGCCACTGCAGTCAGTCACGTACACACACATTCACATACACCTTCATGTATGGCACAACGGAATTGACAAAAGGACATTTTGTTGATCAGAATTGTCAAGATTGATGCAGAATCGTTCCAGACTGAATTTATGATTTACTCTGTGTGTTCCTGATGTTGAGGTCGGCTGCTTCTCAGGTCTTTAGACATCAATCCACCTTACTGTGACACACCAGAAATGGAGCTCTCTGTGATTTACCTCAAAACACATTCACATATGCTTACAAATTCATCGGCATGTCACGCTCTCTGATGGTTCAGGTTCATATGGCTGTGTGTTGACTTTAGACACTGTAAAATATGTGCTCATGGCTGGTTTGATGGTACATATCTGGAAACTTTGATAATTGACAATGTATTTTACTGGAGCAAATCCCTGAGCTGATCCCTGGTTGACTAAATAAAAAAAAAACAAAAAAAAAAACAAGTGATAACAATGTTGGTTGGGAATATGTGTCCTGCATTGTTCTTTGCTCTGCCTGTCTAAGGGTGTTTCCCTGAAGATGAAGTTGCCATATGGAACCATTCCGGTTCCCCAAAGAACCTTTCAGTGAACAATTCTTAACCTTCTTTGATTATCAAGGATGAGCTTTAAGGGAGACAATTATTAACACAAGATGAATTTTCAGCATCATTACTTAGAAATCATTCTAATATACTAATTTGCTGCTCAAAAAAACATTTCTTTTTAATATCAATGTTGAAAACTATTGTGCTGCATGCTTAACATTTTTGTAGACACTGATCCTTTTGTATACTTTGATCAATAGAATGTTCAAAAAGAACAGCATTTATTGGATTTATTTGATATAATTTTCTGATAGAAATGATCTTTAGTTTGAGTCATGGGGAAAAAATAATCTTTTTTCAGAATTATTTTTTTAAACAAAATGGATAATTTTGTTGAGGCTAATTACACTGTTAACATTTTATGTAGTCATAAAACATAATTAAATAATATTTTTACATTCATTTTGGGAAATTTTGGATCAAAGTAAAACCAGTAAAACTGTTTAAAAGGAAGTAAATTAACAGTAGACTCAAGAACTGATGTCAAAACTATTACAGCACAAGAAGGAAGTTCTATACTCCTGAATAGACAAATCTAAGCAGAACTTTGTTGAATTGGCCATGAGGGTCACGATGATCATGCATTTCTTTATGGTATATTCAATAATTTCTGTCCCTGAACAATCACCTTCACAACTCACCCTTTGAATGAGACCTTGGAATGTTGGTTATTCAATCTGTAATTCCTCTTCTCTGACTTATCTGTCTGTTTTCACCTCTAAACAAGTAAAGGAGACAGAAAAATGTGTTTTTCCTCCCCCTTCCCTCCTTTCACTTATGATAAATGGATATGTCACTTTTCTCCGGTTCGAATTTTTGGACAAGCTTCAAGGCAACAGATGTGAGTTTGTTTTTGGAGAATGAAATATTGAACAATTAGAGCATTGCTACATACCCAATACACGACCGCTATGACGTGCTCTCTCTCTCTCTCTCTCTCTCTCTCTCTCTCTCTCTCTCTCTCTCTCTCTCTCTCTCTCTCTCTCTCTCTCTCTCTCTCTCTCTCTCTCTCATGAGCCGTGAACATATATTTGTAAATTAATTAATTTTTTTTAAATAACTATGATTGATGGACGGATGGATGGATGGATGGGTGAGTGGGTGGGTGGCATTAGTGACATTAAAGCATTTATAATGTTATAAATTCTCACATTATGAAATAAATGTTTTTTTTTTTCCCAGTGCACATTTATTGGCACCCTTTGAAATTCTTATTAGTAAAATATTTCTGAAGTATATTCCTATTCATATTTACTATGTTTTTAAGCCCATCATGATTTCCTGTTCCACATGCATATAAATATGAGGAAACACAAAGGCCAGGTTGCCTATATCATTCATCACAATGATTAAAGGTGTCATGAACTGGCTTGTTTTTTTTTTTTTAAGTTGTACTGTTGTCTGAGGTCAACTAAAGACGTTCGTGTGGTTTTTACATTCAAAAACATCCTAACTAATAAGTAATAGGCTATTTTCTACACTGGTTTTGAGGCTCTCTCCAAAACGCTGGGTTTTGATGGGCGTGACGCACTGGAGACTTTGAAGTAAACACCCACAGCTAGGATTGGAGAAGATTTGCATATTTAATGAGCTTCAGCTCCCCGGTCAGTTCACATGAGAGAGAGGAGAGAATGAGGGAGACTACCAGAATGATTTTCTTGATCGCAGGGCTCGTAAACGTCTTTATCAAACAAACACAATGATTTATTTCTCATCGACACGCAATTGATTAGACTATTATTTTTATATTACACATAGCCCGCAAGATCGGACGATATAAGCGCGAACCACGCGCGCACACATAGATGTCCAATGCGTGCGGCCCTTCAGATGTCAACAAGAGAGAGAGAGAAAAGCAGAACAAGAACGGGATATAATAAGAGTCATCGGCCTGCCGGGCTTTGTGAACCCTGGCACATACGTGTCTGAGTCCAGCGTGCTGAGGTATACTCTTTTAGACACGTACACATAAGCAAAATGATCTAAAACAATGCAGTACTATTACATATAAAAACACGTTTTACTCAAAAATAAAGTTCAACCACTCATTCCTAATATTAGGATCAGAAGAAAGCTCATGCAGTGACTGTGTTCTTCCACAACCAGGAATAGTGCAATATCTTAATCTTCCTCCGCATGAAATTGTTGTTGACCAGCTAGCACGAGCCCTCCATGAGTCTGTGGGCGATGCTACTGAACTACACATGCTCATTATTCTGTAGAGGCGGTGTTTCGTCACGCACTGACGTCAGTATGAAGCACAGCACCGTTTGCTGAGCCTGTTGTCTATAAAGGCTTTTCTTTGACTAACAAGGAATTTTTCAGCTTTGAAACTAACAGGATAATCTTATATTACCATGACCTTTTATATATCAAAAGCTCAAGGGAAAGTTGATTCCTCAATTCATCACCCCTTCAAAGAATATAATTCTGATGTGCAGTTAAAGATTGTTGAGCTTCACAAAATAGAAAGTGGCTGTAGGAAAATAGCTAAAGCATTAATAAATCCCCATTTCAACCATCAGGGCAATGATTAAGAATTTCCAATAAACTAAAGATGTTACAAATAATATAAATGATGTAATGATGTTACAAATAAAGATCTTACAAATCTGCCTGTAAGAGGACGTGTGTCATATCATCCCAATGCCACAAACACTCACCAAGGAACACAGATGGAGAATTGCAGAGATTAGTTGAGTCTTGGGGTTAGAAAGCCTAAAAAGTGATCAAACAGCACCTATCACCACAAGTGTTTTGGGAGGGTTTCAATGAAAAATCCTTCTCACTCATCCATAAGCAAACTTCAGCATATTCATTTTTCAGACACCACTGGAACTTCAAAAGGGACCTGGTTATATGAAACTAGAAAAAGAGCTTTTTGGTATCAAATTAAACAGATGGGTTTGGTGCGAACGAGAATAAAAAGTACCACATGTCCACGGTCAAATATACTGCTGGATCTTTGATGTTGTGGGCCTATTTTTTTGCAGGAGGTCCTGGACATCTTGTTCAGAAACATGGAATCATTGATTCTAGCAAATGCCAATAGATACAAAATCTAAACCTGATGGCCTCTGCTAGAATTCTTAGAATGGGCAATGTTTGGATCTTCCATCAGGACAATGATCCAAAACACACATAACTATCAACACAAAAATGTGTCACTGAGCACAAAATGAAGCTTCTGTCATGGCCGCCCCAGTTCCCTGATCTGAACCCTAGAAAATTAGTAGGGTGAATTAAAACAGAGAAACACCAGCATGGTGCTGTGAATCTGAAGGATCTGGAGAGATTCTGGATGAAGGAATGTTCTCTGATCTCTTGGCAGGTGTTCCCCAAACTCATCAGGCATTATAAAAAAAGACTCGGAGCTGTTATCTTGGAGAAAGGATGTTGCAGTAACTGTGTGACAATACTTGTGGCCAAAGTGAACTAGAGAAAAAAAACATTTATTTCATAATGATATTTCTCCCCACTTTCAATTATTTTACTTCAGGTTATAAAGTATCTGATAAACAATGCAGATACATTATTATTATTTTTTTTATTATTATTTTACAGATTTTCTACAGACACTGTAGCTGTACTGTATTTTTGATTAAATGAATGCAGCCCCAGTGAATATAAGGGTGCTTTCACACCTGCCTCATTTAGTTCGGTTGAATTGTACTAGAGTTCGTTTCCCTCTTTGGTGCGGTTCGTTTGGTCAGGTCTGAAAGCAGCAATCGCACTCGGGTGCGCACCAAAAGCGGACCAAACAAGCGTACCGAGACCTCCTTGAAGAGGTGGTCTCGGTACGTTTTCAAACTAACTCTGGAGCGGTTTGTTTGTGGTGAGAACGTGATCCGACCTCGAACAGAACCAACTGCAAAAGTACTGATCATTTTTGGACTGAACCAGCTGCCGTAGTTAGCTGCGCTGACATTGTGTGCATGATATTATTACCTGATAGATCGTTGGCAATATTTTCGGAAGATGGAAGCATGTCAAGAGTTAATAATTAATGCACGCCTCCTCTTGAAGTGACGAGCGATGCGCGCTCGCCATCTGCAGTGCATTAGAACGTTGTTTTCATGTCGCATCCGAGCTTCATCATAGAAATGTTTTGTTTGCATACTGTGGTAAATACACACCGTTTAGTAGATTATGGCCAGGGACAAAACTGGCCCGCGCAGTCGTCTCTCCATAGTGTTATTATAGTTTGCTGGCTTTGCCTCGCCTGTTGGAATTTTCCCACACGTAAATTCTGACCAATCGAAAAGCAGTTTAGGAAATACGCCATGGCCAATGAGTGATGTGGATGTTGTCACGTGCCTGCGTTTTGGTTCGTTTCAACTGGTTCGGACCAAAGCAATCAGTGTGGTGTGAAAAGGAACCAAAAAATCTGAAAAATGCAACAATGTATAATTGTTTGCCCTTGGTTCGGACCAAATGAACCGAACTAGAGATGTGAAAGCACCCTAAGAGACTTCCTTTTCAGGTCAGGGAATTTGTGGTGTAACAGTACAAGAGCAGTACAAAACACCCAGAAAAAAAAACATTCGAAAGGCTGCATTTTGTTCTGGTGTGTGCTTTAGATGTGGATCTGAAGTGTCGTGTCAGTTTGAAGTGATGTCATTAAGAGGCTCTTATCATCCTCAAACAGAGTCTGCCCTCACGGCAGAGGATTGGTACAGTTTCACTGGCTGGCCTCCCTCTGGGCAGGATGGTGTATCGATAGTCCCGCCTGTTAACACCTGCTCACATGCACTAACGAACAGCCATGATCTTCTGCGCTCAGGGAGAAGATACTATTGAACAGAAATGGCTTCCATTTGAGGAGCAAGACCAAGTAGATAAAGCCATTCGCTGTATAGCATGTCGAACAAGACCGGGAGAGGAAATTGAAAGAATTGTTCAACTAGACAGACTCATTTGCAAAACCCAGATAGTCCTTGTATAATCCTCCCTCGCTGGATGGCAAACAATGGGCACCAAGCTCTGAAGGGATTCTGGGCCTGCTGTCCCTCATCTGCACTTATTTAGGAAAAATGTGTCCTGTTTTGGGACACTTTGTCCTCCTTTTCCCTTGTTTTTCCATCTCTGAGCTCAGCCATCGTAAGCCAGTGGCAAAGCTTACACGTAGCCGGCTCCAAAATTATATGAAATAGGGGCTAAAATGTGCACTTTATCTCTAACTATTGGCCCGTAGCTACACAAGGACCTAATGAAGCCGTGGCTAATGTGTGTACGCGTGTGTGCGCGAATGTGTACGGGAGTCAAGCGGCTGGTTAATTAGCTGTGAATGTGTGGTTTTGAAGAGCTTAGCGTCGGACTCTAGATCCTCATTATCTCTGTAACAGCAGCATTCCCTTTTCGCTTTCTCCCCTCTCCTCAAACCAGTGTTATACAGCAGCACCCAGAGATAAGCAAACACACACACACACACACAGATACACTCACTCATCACCAGTGTTGGACATGTCCCCAGTCGCTAAAACCTCATTATGAGCTCTGTTTGTGTATTGTCATTAAGTTGTATGTGCGTTCCCTCAGGGTGCGATTAAACGGGGCAGGGCTTTTGTTTTAGGCCTTTGTATTTATAATTCTTTGACGGCTGTGAATAACCTGAACCCTGTGCCTTTGAATCATATTGGTCATAGGATGAGTCTGTTCCAAAACTATATAGGTAGCATCCTAACAAAGATAGAACCTTGTACGTTAAAATGTCCTATAGAGTGTATGTATACGCAGAACCTGATTTCACCAAGTTCAACGTGTTCCGGGATCAACCCTTTTCATTGATCCTGGAACAACATTCCAAACATGGCCGGGTGCGTGTGCATCGCTTTCCTGGGGAGCACATGGCATCAGGATGCACTATGGAAAGAATGCAACCGTGATGCTTTAGGCAATGTTCTGCCGGGAAACCTTGGTTCCTGCCATCCATGTGGATGTTACTTTGACACATATGCATTGTTGCAGACCATGTACACCCTTGCATGGAAACAATATTCCCTGGTGGCTTCTTTCAGCAGGATAATGCTCCGTCACAAATGGTTTGAGGAGCACAACAATGAGTTTGAGGTGCTGACTTGCCCTCCAAATTTCCCAAATCTCAATCCAAACAAGCATCTGTGGGATGTGCTGAACGAACAAGTCCGATCCACGGAGGCCCCACCTCGCAAAGGATCTGCTGCTGACATCTTGGTGTGAGATACTATCCGGTTGTAAAGGCTGACGTCACGCGGCAGCGCTTCCCAGTCCAAGTGCTCTATCTTATACCACAAGAAAAACTACAAACGGTGCTAATATACACACACAATGTGGTGTAATACTACAAAAAAGCTATAATCATAATC
This sequence comes from Pseudorasbora parva, assembly GCF_024679245.1. NCBI lineage: Eukaryota > Metazoa > Chordata > Actinopteri > Cypriniformes > Gobionidae > Pseudorasbora > Pseudorasbora parva. Next base: position 13,085,479 of record NC_090186.1, on the reverse strand, counting down.
TTTTTCTCCATACCAAAATTTCAGATGGCCAGACAATGATTCATCTTTTTTAAATCGTTAAAATATTAATGTATGTGACACTGTGAGCACAGAGACTGTTGTGTAGACTGTAAGTATTTAAAATGTTAAACTTTTTTAAACGTTTGATGTTTAATATGAATAAATAGCACTCATAAACGGGCGTCAATAGCATTCTCGAGTGAAACGAGTTGAGGCTTGGACCCAGAAACGGCGTCCCTTACGTCACGACTTAACAAACGGATAGCACACCTTCAAGGATCTAGTCCATGACTCGAGAGGTCAGGGTTGTTATGGCAGCAAAAGTGGGTGTAAGTGTCAGGTCCATGAAAGGTTTGTCCAATCATTGTCAATTCTCGAGTGTACTTTTGTGATTTCTTAAGTTACACACTTTAAGTATACTTTTAATGGACATTTATCGTGTCTTGTTGGCTCCCTGCAGTACATTCTGGGAGGCCTTCTCTGAGAAAGATAAATGAGATAATACTTTGTCCAGAATGTTGTATCTTGAAAGCCAACAATGAACTGCCTTCATGTGAAGAGCATGTACAGTATATGATGCTTTAAAATGCTAATGTCTAGGCAGGTTCCTAGATTTGGAACGGTGCCGCATTCTGACCTGGCTTAAAACTCTTAGAAGTGTGATGCTTAGCGTATCTTCACCATGGTAACAGTGTCATTGCCAATGCAGTGGAGTGACCTCAGAGGTTGTAGAGCCGTTGTGATTATTTGAATGAAAGAGAAGGATTGAATGAAAGACACAAAAGGAAGCAATCTGAAACGTGCTGCTCATGTTGAAGCATCGCCGTATGGCACTGTGCGTATTATTGAGCATGAGTTCTTACGTGTATGAATGACCTAAAGATTATGGGTCATTATGATGGAAAGCGACTCGTGTGCTGCGATAACACAGGACTCACTACGCAAGCTCACGGCAAACATTCCATTCTGTGAGCTAGTTAGAGGGAGGCTGGCGTTGAATAGGCACACAAGTAATTAATCTTTCAAGGATTTTCTATGCTTCCAATTTTAAACTGCCCAGAAGGAATGGAAACGCAGTTATGTGCCGAAGATTTTGCATCTAAAACCCAGAAAAGCACTTGAAAGATTAAAGTCTGCAGTTGGTGGGACTGTTTCATTTTGTATTACAAGCAGCATTCTTGGAAAACAAGCAATTTATTTGCTGGAAAGCCAGTGATTTTTCTTTCAAGTTAATGTAGTGAATAAAATGAAATTAGTTTTTGTATAAAACAACTGTATCCAAAAAAACAAAAAAACAGCTAGCAGTGCATGCCATTGATGAAACCAAAGGTGGAGACACCACAACAAATATGACATTAAATCCAGCACAGGGAATTAAATCAATCATTGAACCACATTTAGATCTAGTTCATTACAGCGTACAAACCTAAAATTTGATTTTAAAAGTATATAAATAAAATAAAATAAAAAAACATTATTAGCTGATAATCTAATAAAATGCCAGTATTTTAATGAACTAAAGGCCACATAAGTGTACTTGAAGAGATTAGTTTCTTAAAACACTTAAGGACAATTTTAAAAAGACCATTTTCTAATAATGTCAATTTAAAAGTTTTACTTTACACTATATTTTTAATCATGTGCATACCGCTCCATCCCACTTACGCCAAAAATATGTTAGATTTGATTCCTCTCATCTCAAAATGTTCTTTTTGTCCCGTCGCCGCTTGCAAAAGGCCATAGGAAGAGGTCTACGCTCAGTGGCGGCATTTCACGAATGCCTAGGTTATGGCATGAGCACTTCTATCCATACAACAACATTCCTAAATAATATCTCTTATAAAATTTGGACAAAATTTCACTAAAAGAACTTAACAACAGACTTAACAACAATGCAAATACTATCTAATAACAATGCAAAGCCTTTTCATTTAAACTTGCTTAAACGTTTAAATTAGCTTTTCAAAGCTGCAAAAGAACTACAGAGCAGCATCATGAGCTGTTTATTTCCCCTGCTTGTCTGAATGCCAGGGTATGGCAACTGCCATACATAACCGCCGCACCTTCTACGCTGATTTTTCTGTCCCGGCCTGGTTAGATAGGCTGTTTTTTCCAATTACCACACACAAAACGCTTCAGATCTCAAGATACAGACTTCTGCATGCAGTTATTATTTAGTTATTCAAAACTTGTCTGTTTCGAGGATTGCAGACATCTACAGTAGCCTAATTGTAAATAACATGCAATTTTGGGTGGGTTGCACCAACAAGGATTAAATTAAACTCAGTTTAGAGCAATTTGTTGATCTAGGCTTTATTTTAAATCGAGTTGTGTTGCGCCACTTAATTTTAAACCCAGTATAACAAATCTGGGATTATAATTTAACCTATACGATTAAAACCTCCATTTACAATTAATTTTCGCCACCATGATGGATTCGCCATTGACAGCAACAATACTAATATTCAATTTTCTTGTATACTGACCACCAGAAATTCTCTCTGACAAGTAGAAAAGGAAATTAAGCGCTATGTCGAGAGACCGTTGCTGATCAAGCAGGCAATGAAAACACCAAGCCAGCGCGTGTGGATTTCATACACCTTGAAATATATTTATAGAAGGCTATCGGTTAATAGAGTATATTGTGGCGGCGTAACTTATGACAAACAACGTTCATGTTTGGCTATCATGAGTGAAGATAGTTACTCCGCTCTTGACAGCGCCACCTATCCCGTTTGATCGAGTGAAACGGGCATGAGAAACGCGAGGCACGGCCGCGTTCACAGTCGCTCACCTCATCATCACAGTTGCCGAACGTTAAATGCAAAATATAATCCTCTTCTTTTCTTTGTCCGACACCGAGGTGCACCGAGATGAGTGACGGATCTGCATCCCGGACTTGATAGCAGGCATAAACTCGATCCTCAGACTCTGATGGCTCAATTCGCTTTCATTTTCATTTTTATTAGTAACGTTAGGCTAATAAATACCTCTCTGAGACCTGACGACACACACTGTTTCTATCTCTGTTCAATCATCTGCATAATTTAATTGTAGGTGCACTTTATTTTATTTAAACCTCCTCACATGTAAGTTTAAAATGAACCCATAATTGAGATTTAAATCTGAGTTTAAAGTTATGGAGCAAGGATTAAAGTTAATCTATTTTAAATAGAAATTAAATCCTGGATCAAAATGATGGCTTAAATGTAAACCTGCTTATTTTTAAACAAGGTTTAAAGTTTGGTGCTACAGAATTATAAGATAAACCTTGATTTAATCTAGATTTAAGATTAATCCTTGTTGGTGCAACCCACCCTAAGTGTCTAAAACATTACATGCAGATGGCACTTACTGTATATTCTTTTAAAATATATCATGACTGTAACAAGTACTCTTTCTATAAAATATGCTAAAGTGTACTACATTTTTTGTTCATTTCAAGTTCTGTCACACTACTAAAAAATGTAAATGTAAAATCATTAAGTGTGAAATGATTAAGTTTGTGTGGGCACATGACATGATAGTTTGATATGAAAGCTGCCCGTTAACCTTATTCAAAACTTTTTTATTTTAACAAAGCAACCCCCTTTCTCAAAGTTTGTTTAACACATCACTGACAACACTTCATATTTCAGCAGGGAAAATAGCACCTCGCAGTCAGGCGGGTTGTCATAAGATGTCATCCACTGTTGCAACTCTCGAGTTAACTGCCAGGCCCATGGGGGTGCGTCACTCCTTCCCCCTGTGCATGCGGCGTGTGGCGTGTGTATTGTGTTAGTGATGTTTTAATGACTCTAGATGAAGTGGGTGGTGAGGGGAAGATTGCCACTTGCAGTAGATTTCAGCAGATGATTGCTCTTCAGTGGCAGGAGGCTGACACTATAGAGCCGAGGCCCTGGCGTTTCAGCCATCAGCCTGGAGGACGACTCGCTTTGAGCTCTTGACCTATTTCTGTCCTCCAATCCCCTCTCAGGGTTAATGTCCCCCTTTATTTCCATGGCCATTCAGTGTTTGAAGGCTGCTTGTAAAGCTTTCAGTTGTCCCTGAATTGTTACGTTTACGTTACGTCTCGGATGTAACGTTGTTGCTTTCACAAAAGAGGTTTCAGTGCACACCTGGGTTCAGTTTACCATAAAGTTCAGTTTGTTTCGTTAGTGTCAGCTGCAAAACTTGGCACCCCAAACTCAAGCTTCAGTCCTTTGAACAGGGGTGTATAGAGTTTAAACTCAAAGGATGTAAAATAAATGTCCAAGGTGGCAGTATCTTTGTCTTCGTCACATTGGAGGTATTGGTGCTCATCTGGGTTCCAACCCATTCTCACTCCCAAGGCGTCAAAATCTGAATCATGGTCAAGTGCCTTCCACGTCACAATCAAGACGCTAAAGATACCCCTAGGCATCACTATATCGAGACACAGAGGAGAGTACTCAGCTGATTTCAGTTGTTTGCCCAATGTGTCAGATCAAGACACATATAATTCTTAGCATTTGTAAAAGCAGACATTTGAATATTTATAGGCTACTTTTATATTTTGGAGCAACTAACCCAACTCCTACCTAAACCTACCCACATCTAAACAATATAAAACACGTAAAAGCCCAATAAAAGTTCAGTCACAGGTATTTATTGCAAACGGACCAAAAACAGTATAAAAGTATTAACTCATGTTGCATTCCAAGTCTTCTGAAGTCATAGGATATCTTCATGTAAAGAACAGTGTTGATCTTAACGTTTTAACCGCTGAATGAGCCAGCCGCTCCGTGAACGCACACAGTCATGTCTTATTCAAATGATACACATGAATTTCACTATGAAATCTGACGTAGCATTTCTTCAGGCGGCAATATTTGAAATTAGCATCAAGATGTTTGGTCTGGAAACTCACCATTGACAGGGCTCAATTCGAGGGGCAGGATAAACGGTTGTCTTTCAAACTCCCTCTGCACGCGATAGGATAGCGGTACACCAACCGGAGCAACGAAGGTGAAACGGAGCTCATTGATAGATGAAACATTCGCCATATCCGGTCAGCAAAACTCCAAACACATCTTCCGTTTTTAAGAATGACTTCAGTGCCGTTCTTTGTTCTTTTCTCAGAGAAAAGCTTAACTCCAAGTCTTCCAGAGTCACGGTCAAAGCTGATTCGAAAGACCGCCGCCGTTCGCCAGTTTCTGTGTTTACTAGCAGCACGCAAGCAACTCGGCCGTCGTTATTATGTTAAGCCCCGCCCACGGACTCTATACGCAATGTGATTGGCTCAACCAGAGTTTGGCGTTTACGGCTCAGATGGGTATTGAGAGTTGCTAGACGACACTCGCGGGCAGATTAGATTTGCTGCCGCTAGGGTGCGTCTAGATTTCTAGGCTAATATGAAATGTGATGTGTGCATGATCTTCGGCTGATGGAGACGCTGATCACTTTTGGGGATTTATTCACAAAAATCAATCGTTTGGCCTCAGATCACTTGGAATATTTGTACTTTTTGAATAAATTGTGCATGCAGCTGTATCTGCCTGTTATATAATTTGTTTTATATCATATAACACAGAAATGGTTAGGTTTAGGGATCGGATGGGGTTGGGTTATATGGTCAAACGAGTCTGAATAGATTAAAAAAATTAAAAAAAATATGTAAATAAAATTATGCTGGCTTATTAAATTGAGAATCACACTCCAACATGTCATAATGGCAAAATCATAACCCAATAAATAATTTCTTCATGATAACATTCCCATACCCAACATGTCTGTGTATGATGCCAAAGGTTTCTCATTGAAATCAATGGAGTACCTGTGTGTCGAAAAATGACGCCTAAAGGCCCTTTCACATCGGACACGTAACAGAAAAGCGAAACGAATAAGCGAATATTTCGCATGTGAATATTTCGCGTCAAAACCATTCACATCAGCCGCAACATGAATTTGCGACGTTTCAGAGCTCCAACATTCCAAAACATTCGTGACGACAGCTAAGAAAACACGGGCACTTCATCATTCAGTGAAGACGAGATTTTCATTTATTTAAAGGACCGAGAAGAAGGTTTTGGGTGCAGCCAGTCTTAAAGAACAGAGTCTGAACTCTGAAGGGGAGTATGCTAATCTTGTACAGGAGCTAAAACTGTATCATGGCCGGTTCTGCACTTACTTTCTAAAGTCTGTGGGACAATTTAAGGATCTCCTCCAGAGACGGCAGCGCATCTGATGAGACAAACCACGCACTTCAGGGAATCAACATGGGAATCAATCGATCCGAGCAGATGTTTCCAGTCGAGTCACAATGTAAACATTTCAGTGCCACAGACGTACTGATGGCAACATGTTCACTTTCCATAATCGCGGACATGTTTAGAAAAAAAAAATCAACTATTTATATAAGGTTATAAGTTATGCTGTCTGTAACATACAGTGGGCAAACACAGCTGCAGCTGTACAGCTTACAGTTGTAATCTCATGAGAAATGCCATGCCTGGCAAAGGTTAAAGTTACTTGAATAGCTCGTGATATCAACTGGACATTTCGTCACCTTTTTTGTCGCCCCTAGAGTAAAAAAAAATCGACGTCGAAACGGAAAAAATAAATATCGTTTTTTCGCCTCAGCACATTCGCGTTCGGTGTGGAAGCGCTCATTACACAAACAGCTGATCGAAAAATAAAACCATCGCGCAAATTATTTGCACGTCAAAATCACGTCCAGTGTGAAAGGGCCTTAAGGCACTTAACCATGTTTCAGATTTTGACACTTTTTTTGACACTTCAGTTGACCATAAAGTTCAGTTGATTTTGATGTGTCACCTGCAAAAGTCAGGTGTGCACCAAAAAAAAAAAGATTGTAAATGCGTTACCTATGTAGAAAACAGCTACCTGATTGTTTTTTCCAAGATACTCACTGAGCAATCTAACTTGCTGTAAATATTTTTATGTGATAATAACATCGTTTGAATAAAAAAATGTCAAAATGTCTAATATCCAAGCTAAACTTCATCTTTCCCTCAAACTATATGCAGCTGTAAAGTACTTTTGTTTTGTTTTTTTGTCCATAGGTTCTACAGCACCACCATGCAGTTCATGAGATTTCCTACATTGCAAAGGATATCACAGACCACCGAGCCTTTGGTTATGTATGTGGGAAAGAGGGAAACCATCGATTCGTGGCCATCAAAACTGCCCAGTCTGTAAGTACTCATACATGAAAAAGCTATTGCTTTGTGTCAAAAAATTGTTGTATAGTCATATCCATTTGCTAAATGTCCAGAAGTATATTTTTAGAATCGTGAGTATATTATGTACTACCGTCCCAATGCTGTTATGAATCCTATAAAGACTCCATCTCTGCGTTCATTCCCTCAGTCTGTTTCTGACTTTGCCCGTGTCGTTGTTTCTGCTGCTGTTCTTTGTTGTTGCGTTGCTCTAGTCTGCAGTGCTGCGCTTTTGTTGCGGTTGCTCAATCGATTTCCATACCGGGTCGATGAGTATTCTGTCCTCTCTCTCTCTCCACATCCATCGCTCTCTCACTGTGAACTACAAGTGACCCAGAGCACACATAAAGACAAAGCAACGGCAACATGTTCCTGCGCTATTTTCACTCACTCCGGCCACAGTTATTGAACTCATTTATTAATTTTTCCAACCTCATATTGTTGTTTCCTGCTGTTTTGCCCCATATCTCTTTTTCTTCCTTTAAGAACTGTGGCGGTATTGTAAGTAAGTGGCACATTTGTTTCTTCAAACTTTTGTACAACATATTTTATTTTATTTGAACTAAAACAAAACAATTTCCAGCACTATCCACAAACTTCCCTCTAATAAAACATTTTGTAATATTTTGTTAGCCTCATAGCAAAATTGCCCAGGTCATATTTGCCAAAAAATTACTTAAACATCAATTACTTGCTAATCTGTAATTTTTTCAAAAAGTGTGAAAATATTATTTAATTATGTGTATTTGGGATACGTCAATATGAAATTAGCCTCAGTAAGAAGTGAGCTATTGTTTTCCAAAAATGATAAAAAATGTCACCAGGTCGGTGAGTCAGAATATGAGTCTGAAATTGCTCCATTTGGGCTGTGATTATGGGGCGTGTTTCAACACGTGTGCTGGAATAAACGATCTTTGACGGTCTTGTAAAAAAAATTAAAGATTTTAATGATACACAGAGTACTTACCCAACATGATCCTCATTTCTGAGAGAAATTGTGATGGTGAATGCATATACAAACAAGCTCTCCGTTAAAGATTCGAACAAATATAATCCAAGCCCCTTTGATGACGTGCATTATTACGTTACTGTTGATCATCTGTCCGTCATCGTCTAAAGCCCGCCCTGATGATTTCATTGGTCCGAACAGTTTCTGTTCAGAGATAATTACTCCTCTATGGATCGAGTCCAGACCGAACCGCCCCACCCAATAAATGTGCGGGGCTAAGTTTGGCTGGCATCCAGGCTAAAAAAAATGTAATTCCCAGCACAAAATACTATTAAATACAGTAAATAACTATTAAATGTGTGAACCCAGTTTTGTTTCTTAAAGTAAGCTAGGCCAAAAGTGCACATAGTTGAAGAAACACTCATATATTATGAAATTAGTGTGCATAATTTATCCAAAAACCCATTGCAACACGTTTTCTTCTTTACTTTCTTATTTCTTCTCTCTTTTCTCATTTTTGTTCCCCCTGTAAACACTCTTTCTTTCTCACATCTGCTCATATTGCATGTCAGTGGGATGAATCTGCTGGAATAGGCAGCAGAAAAATACCCGAGGCGAGTTGAGGACAAATGTTCACTTCACATTTTCATTCATGCATTTATTGAGATATTAGTGACATTTAGGCTGCGCTGGCCAGGAGATGCATTTTTAATGTAACTACAAAGAGTGAAGTTTGATCTGACCCAGCCCTTTCAAATGGAAAGCACTTTGTTCTGTCACCTCTCATCTGGCAGATTTAAAAGCAGCCGACTCAGAGGTTAAGAGGTCCTCGTTATTTCGTTTGTTTTTTGCTCTGAATTGCTTGAAGAATCGTACAGGAAATACAGCATGGATCCTCATTGAGAAGATTGTGTCACTTCTTCCTCTCTATTCCTCTTTGTCGCTATAAATCTGTGTCTTTCTGCGTGTATTCCCAGGCTGAGCCTGTGATCCTTGACCTCCGTGACCTTTTCCAGTTGATTTATGAGATTAAACAGAGGGAGGAGATTGAGAAGAAAGCTCAGAAGGACAAGCAGTGCGAGCAAGCTGTTTATCAGGTAACACACTCGCATGAAATCTTCACACTCGCATACACTCTAAACCCAAAGAGCATTTACAATGTCTAATAAGGCCACATATATGTCAGCAGACGAATGGAAGTGGTGTAAAAGAGCAACAACTCAAAAGGGAATTATGAAATATGCAATACAAAAAGAGTAAAATACAGAAACAAAAAATTTCAGAGAGGGCATATTTATTATTTATCTCAGAGAATAACATAATTAGACTCATATGAGACCGTGTGCATGTTGATGTTTTTTTATTTTATTTTTTTGCAATTGTTGCTTGTAAGATTGTAAATAAATGAGAAATGAGAATTGGGTGAAAAACAAGGCAGGTTTTACAACAACAACAACAACTGTATATGTAATATATTGTAAATAATAATATATAATATATATATATATATATATATATATATATATATATATATATATATATATATATATATATATATATATATATATACACTCAAAAAAATGTTGGCAATTGGGTTGTTTTCTAACCCAGTGATTGGGTTGTTAAATATTTGCTTAAGACAACCCAATTGCTGGGTTAAAACAACCCAATTGCTGGGTTAGTCCATATTTGACCCAACATTGGGTTGTTTTTTACCCAGAATTTTTTAGAATGTACATACATACATATATAAAAATACATATATAAAAAATTAGAGACCACTTAACATTGATTTCTCAATGTTAAGTAGTGGTCTCTTTTTTCCAGAGCTGTATAGTATAGTGATGAAAAATGAATAAATATGAATAAACACACACACACACACACACACACACACACACACACACACATATAGTGTATTTATTCATATTCATTCATTTTTGTATTAAATAAATCATCTAATAATATTACATCTCAACTAAACTGAACAATGGCTGTGCTGTCATTGGTTGTTCTTTTGGAAGAGAAATTAAGAAGTAACTGATCTTTTTAATATTCCTAAATTTATCTCAGACGACAAAACCGTGGCAAATCCAACAGTGCGGACCAATCGCATGGCAGCTCTTTCCACTTCCCCCTCTGTCTCTGTCTGTTAAATCTCAGGTGCATATCTGCGGGTGATTTCCTTCACACTGCTTTTTCAATCGAGACAAAATCACTCCTTTCGTCCTGTGCCGGCCCCATTTCTAGTCCTATTTTTACTGGCTGATGTTAAAATTGTGCTATTTCTCAGTTTTTTACATAAATGACCAAAATTGGCTTTTTTTCTCTCGCCATCATCTCTCCTGTTTCCTTCTACCTCTACTGTCCTTCCTTCAATCCCCCCCCCTCTGCGTGATCACACCTGCAGACCATTTTGGAGGAGGATGTGGAGGATCCCGTGTATCAGGTAACGCTTTGAAATAAATCGTTAATCATTATGTCTGCCTGAACGTACGCTGTCGATTTAGTGTGCCTCTCACTGTCGCTTTAAACAGGGCTCCCTGCTCAGTATTATGCGTTTAATCTCATTTACAGAAATAAATGATTCCACTCCATTTTCTCTGCTCTTTCCTCACTCCTCTTGAATTAACAAGTCTTGTTATTTCATCATTTCTATATAGAAATATACTGTGAATCATCGCTGTAAAGTGTTATTAACTTTTCCTTTTCATGAATTGGGAATATACTGATAAAACTCTGATGCAAGAGCGATTCTGGGAGCCTCCTTTATTTTGTACTGAAAACAGACAGCTTTAACACATCTCATCTGGGCTGCGTGTGTGTGTGTGTGTGTGTTTATACGCATTACATTGCCTTTCCGTATTGTCCGGTGTGCATCATATTGGGAATGACCTAGATTTCTATGTATTCTATGAAATAGGTTGTGTTTGATTGGAGTGTATCTTTAAATTGCAAGACTGGACGTTCATTGGCTGTTAGTGACAGAAATTAAGCCTAGCATTTAGCTTAAGAATCAGTCATTACGTGCTATATAGTGCAGACCTGATAAGCATATTCAATTTGGTGTTAAGAGGGCTAGAGAAGGAAATAATTAGCCAATGGCTAACTGTGTAACAGAATGAATTAGCCAATGGCGACAGTAGTTAGTAAATGAGAACAACTAAGCCATTAGATCTAATGTCTCAGAAAATGGAGACTATTCTGCCATTAGCATTAATGTGGGCTTGAATGGACAGGAATTAGCGATTAGCCAGAATGTTGCTTGCCAAAAATCGCTCTCATCTCTGTGTGGTCCCTGCATTATGGAGGAATATATCACAGCTACGGGTTTAAACGGGGTCTGCCATCCCTAAATTGGTCCTTAAACTCAGCAGCTGGAATTTTAAATGCAGACCAACACCAGGGAAGTTTTGTTACCCCTGCTAAGCATTAGCATTAGCATGCATCGTTAAAGAGACATGCAGCATTGTGATTTATTTCTCCCTAACATTGTAAAATTCATGACATCACCCTGTTTGCAGGGACAGTACGGACACACAGAATTTTTTTTTTAGATGAAATATTAATGGCAGAAATCAGACTGAATATATGCATGAGGCATGGGTCAGAAAGAACAACTCGTAATTCTTCCGAGTTGTCTTGAATGTAGAGTGAATAATATAAACTATCATAGTTGCAGTGGAAGATGCACTTAAGGGACCATAACGCTTTACCAGGTCAGCGCATGTCTCTAAAGGTCAAATGGTAAAACATGACGCAACTTCATTTAGTCAGGCAGCCGTCTGCAGTGTCCCTCAAGGCTGCGGGGGTCACTGCGCTGCTCCTGGGGCCGCTGTTGATTCTGTGTGATCAATCAGTTTTCTTCCTTTTCTCTTTTCTTTTCGCACTCACCTTTTTCCTGTCCCTTTGCCTTCTTATCTTCCTCTGCTGCCGATGTTGTAGTACATTGTATTTGAGGCGGGACACGAGCCCATCCGTGACCAATCAGAGGAGAGCATATATCAGGTACACTACCAAATCTTAATAATGGTCATTTTTAACTGAAAATCACTTAATCAGATTTCAATATTAGTTTGCAATGAAAACTATAACACATGTTTACCACTAGTAACAATTTGGTTATTAATATTATAGTACAACACATAAACAATTCAGAGTAGCATATGTACATGCAAAGTTTTTTTTTCTTCCAAGAATTGGAAGTTTGCAAGCTCTAAAAGAAAAATCCCAGATTTGAAATTGGACTAATAATTTACATGCCACATTGCTACATAATTTACAAGTTCTACTCAAAAATATTTAATGTTGAAATATTTCAAAATTTAATAAATAACAGTTTCTCATATTTTTCATAGTTTGCTGTCAGTGATTGCTTCACCTATTTAATATTCATGAGCCAGGCTGATGAGGTTTATAATGTCACCCCTGATTTTTCAGATCATTCCTGGACTCTAAAGCAGAAACTTTTCCCACACAGAAATTGCTAATAAATTTCAGAAATAACTACAAATAAATGTCAAAAAACACATTGTTTTTTAAACGTGAAATTTTGAAGGTGAAAGACTGATATAGTTCAGGGCCATATCCACCATAGACACTGAGGGGGACACTATTTCGAATATTGTCCCCTAATAGTAGAAATGGCCAACTTGTGCCCCCAATATTTAAAATTCTCTATTATCCAGCACTCTGTATGGTGTTATGATGACAAAAAAGTTTTAAAGTTAGATTATTAGTCTGGTCTGTCTCAGTGGTCCAACAGTGCTCGTTAGTGGAAAAAATGATTGAGATGGCCAATCAAATCAAAGTAGGCGGGGTTTACTGTCCACAGAAGCAGAGCGTGTTTTCAATTGCAAAGCATCAATTTAACGTTGAAAGAGAGAGTGCAAGATGTAAATAGCGAAACATTTAATCCACGATAGAAATGCACGTTTTGCGATAGAAATGTTAAATGACCTAGTCACATATAGTAATCAGCTTTTTTTTCTCAAATATAGTAATATGTAATTGAAAATGTACATAATTCCTGAATGTAACAAGACAAGAAACATTCACGCTTTCAATATAAAAATAAATAAAAGTACATGTGTGCTTGTTTTATTGCAAATCAATGAAAAAAATATTTTCAAATAATAGACTTAGACCTAAAATTTCCCTCACTATTCTGTTTCTTTATACTTTATGGAAAATTGGTCCCCCAAAACATGGTTACGGCCTTAGAATATAGTAAAACCAACGCTATCTCACGACCAATTTGTATTTCGTATTCGTATATTTGTATGAGGATGCACATGACAATGTTGGGTCTGGGAACTCACCATAGACAGGGCTCAATCCAAGGGGCAGGATAAACGGTTGTCTTTCAAATTTGCTCTGCGCGCGATTGGATAGCGCTACCACCAACCAGAGCAACGAAGGTGAAGCAGAGCTTGTTGATAGATTAAACTTTTGCTGTATCCGGTCGGCAAAACTCTGAACACATCTTCCCTTTTTAAGAACGACTTCAGTGCCATTCTTTGTTCTTTTCTCAGAGAAAAGCTTAACTCCAAGTCTTCCAGAGTCGCGGTCAAAGCTGATTCGAAAGACCGCCGTTCGCCAGCTTCTGTGTTTACTAGAAGCACGCAAGCCCAACTCAGCCGTCAATATGTTAAGCCCCGCCCACCGCGTCTATACACGATGTGATTGGCCCGACCAGAGTTTGGTTTTTACAGCTCAGAAGTGTATTGAGAGTTGCTAGACGACACTCGCGGCAGTTTAGATTTGCTGTCGCTAGGGTGCGACTAGATGTCTAGGCTAACCAACCAGAGCAATGTGAAGCGAAGCTAGTTGATATATTAAATTATAAAGAAAAGCTCAAAGAAAAGCTTAACTCCAAGTCTTCCAGAGTCACGGCCAAAGCCGATTCGAAAGACCGCAGTCTCCAACTTCTTTGTTTATAAGTAGCACGCGGAACCTCCGCAACTCTGCCGTCATTATGTTAAGCCCTGCCCACCGACTCTATACACGATGTGATTGGCCTGACCAGAGCTTGGTTTTTTTATTGAGAGTTGCTAGACGACACTCGCTGCAAATTAGATTTGCTGCCGCTATGTGCGTCTAGATTTCTAGGCTAGTCTATTACTGAACCGATACCGAATCGTCCTCGACTGAATTGCGATGCATCGAAGAAAGAATTAATTTCGACACCCCTATCGAGCTTAGGTTTATCATTAAAAACTTTCACAGACCAACATTATCAAACAGCCAATAGGGACACTCTAAAAAAACTGGGCTCTTCTTAAAATAACACTTTAGAAGATCCCCGGTTTTGATGGTGCAGCTATAATGACAGCTCCACTGTGTAGCTGCCAGAGTCCCACCTGTGAATTAGAACAGAGGGCTATGCCAAGCCACACTAATTCAGTGTGACGGCCCTTTCAAAGATTTACACCCAGCGATGTTTCGCGCTCCGAGCGCCATGACCAAGACAACAGCAGGTGTTGTATCCTCAGGTGCTGCTTTGTTTTGTCACCTGTGGCTAGGCAAAAAGAGACACCGCCAAGCTAAACAATAAACACGTCAGTGCCCCAACACTTTGCCAGCCTGTCTCCTCCGCAACTTTTTACAGAGCCGACTTAATGTCGCAGTCAGTTCAGTAGCTCTGCGAAAGCTTGAAACACCATAAGGGACCTTCTAACTATTCAAATATCTGCGCAGCTCTCAAGCGTTAACCTGACACTTCACAAACTCCTTCACTTGTTGCTGACATCAGGACAGATATCGGAAACTCGGGAGCATGAAAGAGACATCTGCTTGCTGTCACATCAATAAAACCGGGAAGAGCTAACACCTGATCTCATCTCATATCAAACAAAAAGCCAGATTGGCCAAGTCAAATGGAATCTGTGCGAACATCACTTTTGATCTTCACTAACAGCGATGAAATGGGGAAACCTAAACGAACAGAACAAGAGATTTGTGTTCTCATGTCCACTGTCAAGACTGAAGCTATATAAATGGCATCAATCAAACCAATGAACTGTGGCTATATTGCGCCGTGAAAATATCAGGGAATTTTTACATTTTTTTCAGGCCTGGGAAAATCATGGAAATGTAGTGAATCTACATTTTCTAGCTCAGCTTTAAAATACGCCACTGGTTTACAAAAAACTCTTTGTGAGTTCAATATCCTTTAAAAAAAAAAATTCCAAACTTAAAGGGATAGTTCATTTAAAAATGTTAACTTACTGACCCTCGAGTTGTTCCAAACCTGTATAAATGTATTTGTTCTGCTGTTCACAAAGGAAGATATTTTGTATGAATGTTTGTAACCAAGCAGATATCACCCCCAAATGACTACCATAGTATTTTTTTTTACCAACTATGGTAGTCAATGGGGGGTGAGATCTGCTTGGATACACAAAGGAAGACATTTGGAAGAATGTTTTTTATAACTAAGCTGATCTCACCTCCCATTGACTACCATAGTATTCGTTTTTTTACCCACTATGGTAGTCAATGGGGGGTGAGATCTGCTTGGATACAAACATTCTTCCAACATCGACTTTTGTGTACAGCAGAACAAACAACACATTTTTGGGGTGAACTATACCTTTAAGGAAAAACACTACAGGTGAATAGGGCACACATTGTAACTAATAGATAAAACTGATTTATCAGTACACAAAACAAGTGTTTTGAAATGTTATATTTAAATATGCATATAAGGCATTATTTCATTTAATATACACGCTTTGCACACATCTCGAAAACAGAAATTGAACATTGGATAAAGCCAGATTTGAAATCCTTATTCCATTTTGTTGAAAAATTTGTTTTTCAAATTTTGTCCTAGAGAAAAATTGACCAGTTCCTGGGGAAAACTATGTATTGAACCAATAAATAGTTTTGTATAGTGTCTTCTGTTCATTGGTATAGGGGAACCCTATATATTAAATGAATAGTTCACCCAACAATTTTAATTCTGTCATCATTTACTCACCCTCAAGTTGCATGCATGTGTTTCTTCTGCTGAACACAAAAGAAGATATTTTGAAGAATATGGGGAGCTAAACAGTTGATGGACCCCAGTGACTTAATACTGTGAAAGTCAATGGGGTCCATCAACTGTTTTGTTACCGACATTCTTAAAAATATTTAATTTTGTGTTCAGCAGAAGAAACAACTTGAGGGTGAGTAAATGATGACTAATCTTATTGCAAAATAAGTAGAATCTCATAGCAAGATAAGTTGCTTAACCAAAGCTTACACATCAAAAGTAACCTTGACCTCCAGCGGGCCCCTTGGGTCCCAAGTAGTTTTGGCTCAGGTAAAGTTTGGATAGCATGACTGAGGGATTGATGCAGAGTGTAGGGAGCTTTCCAAAGTCTGCATGGAGAAATTACTCTGCTGTGTGAGGAAGCAGCAGGTCTCTCCTCTGCCCTTTCTCCAAATGAAAGAGTGAGAATGATTAATCATTGCTGTCGCTGTGTGATCTTTGAATAAAGGAAATGGAAAGATCACTTCAAGTGTACGATCAAATAAAAACACAGCGGCAATCAGTCTCTCAGCAAGAGGGAAATTAAGAACAATGGCAAATTAGAGAGAGAGGGAAGACGTGAAAATAACAGACAGAAAGGATCTGCATCTTTAGCTGTCTAATTTGAACATAAAAAATGACAGTACTCAAATATATATGGATTTTTAGGAATCTTTCATAAACTAAAATACAATCAAATATTTATAATGTAGGCTATAAAATGCATATTATTTAGATTTTATCTAAAACATATTTGTTATAAATAATACAAATATTTATTATTATTCAAGCTAAATTTTAATTTCACTATATTCTGCATCTTGCACTTATTAAATCAAACACAATGCTTTATACACAGACAATGGCTCATTTTGCTCTCCAGGAAGCATAAAATTTGCATTTTGCATTGACCTTGTAAAATCTCTTGCTGAAATCTGAACTAATGGTAAATTGTCATGTTAACTGTGCATTTGGCTGGGCTCCCTGTCCACACCAGGTCCCTACCAGCCAACAAAAGGAGGGAGTTTATGACGTCCCAAAGCGACATCCAGTGAGTGGACCTGTGTGTGTGTGTGTGTGTGTTTGTTTATGTGACTCTCCTGTGCCTCTCTCTGGCAAAGCTTTCAATATATAAACCACCAAGCATTAAGCATGTTCCTCTCCCTGTCTGTGAGGAGTTCAGCTGCACTCATTCCCCGGCTTACAGTAAATCACATTGACTGTGCACTCTTAATTTACCCACCGGCGTTTGTGTGTTTTTGGCTGGTTGTGTATATGTGGTTTTGTCTAGTGGGCATTATGATTGGTCAGTTTTGCATGATGTGCGCTTGTCTTCACCCCATGATAAGGACAGCTGGTGCGTTCATGATGGCATTCCAACCTTGTGAATCAAGAATTTTCACCCAAAATGAAAGTTATCCTGAATCATGTATGGAATCCTTTCGTGGAATAAAGAGATTTTAAAGAATATGCTTGTTCTTTTCCATGCAATGACAGTGATGGATATAAAAGCTTTTTTACGGCACAAAATAAAACATTTTAAAAGATAATTGTGACTTTTTAATATCACAAAACTTTTTAATTTAATATCACCTTTTAATATCACTGACTTTATCACTCACAATTCTGACTTTATAGCTTGCAAATCAGATTTGTGAGTTATATAGTCAGAATTGCGAGATATTAATTCGGAATTGTGAGTCATAAAGTAGGAATTGCAAGTTATAAAGTCTGGATTGCGAGATATAAAGTCAGAATTGCGAGATATAAAGTCAGAATTACGAGATATAAAGTCAGAATTTTGAGTTATAAAGTCAGAATTGTGAGTTATAAAGTCAGAATTGTGAGATATAGAGTCAGAATTGTGAGATATAAAGTCAGAATTTCGAGATATAAAGTCAGAATTGTGAGTTATAAAGTCAGAATTGTGAGATATAAAGTCAGAATTGTGAGATATAAAGCCGGAATTGTGTGATATAAAGTCAAAATTGTTAGAGATAAAGTCAGAATTGCGAGTTATAAAGTCAGAATTGCGAGTTATAAAGTCAGAATTGTGAGATATAAAGTCAAAATTGTTAGAGATAAAGTCAGAGTTGCGAGTTATAAAGTCAGAATTGTGAGTTATAAAGTCAGAATTGTGAGATATAGAGTCAGAATTGTGAGATATAAAGTCAGAATTGTGAGTTATAAAGTCAGAATTGTGAGTTATAAAGTCAGAATTGTGAGATATAAAGTCAAAATTGTTAGAGATAAAGTCAGAGTTGCGAGTTATAAAGTCAGAATTGTGAGATATAAAGTCAGAATTGTGAGTTATAAAGTCAGAATTGTGAGATATAAAGTCAAAATTGTTAGAGATAAAGTCAGAGTTGCGAGTTATAAAGTCAGAATTGTGAGTTATAAAGTCAGAATTGTGAGATATAAAGTCAGAATTGTGAGTTATAAAGTCAGAATTGTGAGATATAAAGTCAAAATTGTGAGATATAAAGTCAAAATTGTGAGATATAAAGTCAGAGTTGCGAGTTATAAAGTCAGAATTGTGAGATATAAAGTCAAAATTGTTAGAGATAAAGTCAGAGTTGCGAGTTATAAAGTCAGAAATGTGAGTTATAAAGTCAGAATTGTGAGAGATAAAGTCAGAAATGCGAGTTATAAATTCAGAATTGTGGGTTATAAAGTCGGAATTGCGTGTTATAAAGTCTAAAATAATAATTGTTTTTTTAGGATTATGACTGAATTGCAATTGCATGTTATAAATACAATTACATAAGTCATTTTGCTATTCAAGTAAATATATCTTTATTTAAGAATGTTTAGATACTAAAAACGAGACAAAAGCACTGATGAAGAACATCACATTTCTAGCGTTTGAAACAACATGACAGAACTTTAAATTTGGGTGAACTTTTCCTTCTATGCCACATCATGAATGTCCATGAATCATGCATGATATACAATGAAAGTCTGTGTAGCGTAAATGGGTTGACAGATAAAGTCATTTAAATGAGAGATGGCAAACGTTCTTCTAAGGACCACCTGCATTTTTGAGTTGTTCTCATTCATCTGTGATCGCACTTCGATGATTCAACTGGTCTACAAGTTGTTAGTGAATTTTGCTCTCTCTCTCTTTAAATGCTCCCTCGATCGTTTCCCGGGCCATCTGGCCTCAACATTAACACTCTGAAATGAAACAATGGCTGATCTTTTCATGTTCTGGTCAGTGTCTCTGCTGTCTGAATCTCTCTTGTGTTATAGCTGCTCTGTCCATTCAGTCTTAGCTCAGCTAAAAGCCTAAACCCTCACGCAGTCACCATCACAACACATTGGCAAAGCCCCTCGTACCCTGGAGTTGGTTGAGTCTGTCCTCAACATTCAGTTGTTTAGGTCACTCCAGACCTGGAAAACCATGTTTGAGTTGGATTTTCTTCATATCCCCCTGTGCCGCTGTGCATCTCTTCCATCATGTTTTCAAACACCCACTCGCTCTTTTCTCTCTTCCCTGCTCGCATTTTCAGCCTTCTTCCTCTCTCCTGTTTCAATCTAAGCCGTGTGGCCTCTTGATCCTTCCTTCCCCAGCTTTTTCATTTCTGTCTAAGCAAAATCTGCACAGCTTCGACTCATAAAATAACTCCTTCGGCTCTACGGAATTGGCTTTTGAACCGTTAGGCTGTAAATCTGCACATACATTGTGGGTCTGAATTTATTTCTCTCCTTTTTTTTCTTTGCTTTTTTTCAGCCACACATTTTGGGGCAAATGCACTGAGCAGTTGCTCCACTTGTGTGTTGTATTTCAATTCAATGAAAACATGTCGTTGTTTTTGGCACAAGCACAATTTTCATAAATAAAAAGGATATATATATATTGTGTAATGTACATTATAGATTATTATAATGATTAATATTCCAGTAAAAAAAAGACATTTAAGAGACATTTGTGTACACTTAGCATTCGTGATAGGACTAATTCAAATGATCAAATCATAAAGACAAATCGATTTTGTTTTATTGTTTTATTTGTGTTGTTGGTTTGGTTAGGTTTGCTTTGTTTTTTGTTTTGATTTGTTTATTTTGCTTTTTGTTTTGTATGCCTTTGTTGTTCTTTTTTGTTTTGTTTTTTTTTGCTTTTTTGTGTTGTTTTGTTTCCGTTTTATGCTTTGTTTTGGGGTTGTTTTTTGTGTTGTTTTGCTTTGCTTTGTTTTGTTTGTTTTTATTTGTTCTGTTTTTGTTCTATGTTGTGTTTTGTTTTGTTTGCTTAGTCTTATTTTGTATTTTATTTTTTTTGTTTTGTTTTGCTTTGTCTTTTTGCTTTGCTTTTTGTGTTTTGTTTCATTTTTTTCGGTGTCATTTTTGATTTGTTCTGTTTTTGTGTTGTGTTATTTGGTTTCTTTTTTTGTGTGTGTTTTGTTTTGTTTGCATTGCAATTTTAATACACATTGTTCAAAAGAAGTAAAAAAAAAATTATATATATATATATATATATATATATATATATATATATATATATATATATATATATATATATATATATATATATATATATATATATATATATATATATATATATATATATATATATAGCAGTATGCCAGATCATGGTATTCTGCCACAGCCTTCGCAAATAGAAATGGGCAACAGATTCATATAAACTTTATTTAGCACATCATTTTGGGCCGTGTTTGCACATTCAACCTGGTCTAAAAGAATTCTGTGAAATGAACACGGACCCTTAACTCAAAAATCCGTGGTAGTTTCACGGAATCGCCAAAAGTTCTGTGATAGGTTCACGGAAGTGATGCCTATGTAAGTCAATGACAGTCAGCATCCTTGGTCCACACACAGATTCCCAACACACATTTAAGTATTTATGGCCTACTTTTATATTTAGGAGCAGCTAACTCCACTCCTACCCTAAACCTACCACTCAACAATATAAAACACATAACAGGCAAAAAAAATACAGTCACAGTTATATATTGCAAAAACCGACCAGAAACAGTATAGAAGTATTAACTCATGTTACATTCCAAGTCTTCTGAAGTCATACGATATCTTCATGTAGTTGATCTTAATGTTTTAATCGTTGAAATGATAATCGCGCTCCACACACGCACTCGTTCATATTTCTCATGATTCAAATGATACAAACATTTTACAATCAAAGCTGACGTAATGACTCAATTGGTCACGCGACATACAACAGCTAATTTTGTCAAAGCTGATGTGACGTTTCTTCCGGCGGCAATATTTGTGATTGTATTAATATTCGCCGAATGGACTCGACATTACTGATCGCTTTTGGGGATTTTCTTCACACAAATCAATCGTTTGGCCTCGGAACACTTAGTTTCTGAATAAATTGTTCCTGCAGTATCTGTGTATCTGCCTGTTATATCCTGTTTTTTATAATACACAAATGGGCAGGTTTAGGGAAGGGATTGAGTTACATGTTCAAAACGTGTCTGAATAAAAAGAAAAGGAAATGTAAATAAATAATGCTGACCAAATCAAACTGACGAATATAAAGTGTTGGAACAGGGAATCCGTGTGTGGACCACGGATGCTGACTGTCATTGACTTACATAGGCATCACTTCCGTGAACCCATCATGGAATTTTCGACGATTCCGTGAAACTACCACAGATTTTTGAGTTAAGTGTCCGTGTTCATTTCACGGAATTCTGTGAGATCAGGTTGGTACATTCATACATTTTCATATTTCCTTTAGTGAATAGTACGCTGAAACAGCAGACAGTGTGCGCAAATAAACGACTATGAGTCGGTGCAATTTATTATTATTATATTTTTGCCTTTTAAAGACTTGAATTTGGTAAACAGTATTTTCTGAAGCATTGCTTTGAATCACTCTTTAGTGTTGTTCTTTTTTCTTCTACCTCTCCTCGTATTATTTAATTTCCTAGCTGTGCTTCTCAGTTGGCTTCATGCCTGTGGCTATATGATCAGTGAGAGCGCTAGACATTAACTCTCTGGCCGTAATGAAATGGGCAGCACTAAAAGCACACGCAGGACACTGCAAAGATAATTATTCTCTCAGAGGGGACGGCTAATTGATTGTCTTTTGAAGTGATAATGATGATAGAAAAGTAGGCTGATGGATTGTGGCAAAATAAATGCGATACTCAAACAGTTACATCAAATACTAATATTTACTCCAAGCCTTGTTCTAAATGTTGCCATGGAGACTGTTTAGTGTAAATACTGTAGTTTCAGTTATGGAATGACAATACATCATGTGAGTCATACTTCCACAGGAGAGGCAGCTTGTTATAATAACAGATAAGAAGGTGGTTATCAGCACTCGTGATATCCATCAGTAATAAGGTGTCAGCAGCACACGGGGCGCTTTGACTGACACAGTTCATCACTTTGGGGCCCAGCTGTCATCTTTCCCATTATCCTCAATGGTGATCCCCAAGGGTGTGTAAAGAGATTGATTTGATGGCATCTCTTGGGCTGGTAATATTACAGCCGTTTAATTCAGCGACTGGCTGCAGTGTAGAACGGAAGTTCCAGCTCAATGACCTTCAAAATCAAACAATGGGAAACGAACACCGTCACCCTAAAAACCCGATAGGAACAAATCATTTTTTTGTGCGTGTTAGTTTCCCTCTTTCAGCCTCGTTCGTGAAACACAAGCAGAACAAATTTGCGTGCAGATAGTTTGTAAACGTAGATTGCTGCATCATTCAGAAGAGAGAAATGAGTGCTGCTTATGTTTTATGAATGAAGCCCGTTTAATAGTTTTGCAGCGTTAATGTTAGGCAGCTGAACTGATCGTCATGGTCTGCAAGTTAGGAAAGCTACACAACCCACGCCTTGTTGATACTTTCTCTCTTTCCCTCTCTATCACACGGCCTCTGCTTTCCTTCATGTTTGTCCATTCACTCATAACTACAACATTGGCAAATATACTTTAACTTATCACAAGCAGTGTCTTGTTCCTGCTTACTTTTCTCAGATGCCTCCCGTGACCATACTTTGATTCTTAAAGCTAAGCGCTAACACAGAACAGCAAGCGCTAACTCAGAGAGGCTTTCAGACTTAACCATCTCAGGTGTCAACTGCATCTGCAAACCAAACCACTGACCTGGAGTCAGTTCTCAATTGATTTTATTGCATGTTTTACATGTGTATGTTTTTTATTGTCGGTCCAGATGTTGTGTGTGTATCTTGTTTTCATTGTTAATTCTAGTCTTACTTGGTTAGCCGGATAGCTTTCTCATAATCCTGAGCTATCTTTTGTGGCAGAAACCAATGTGAATGTCTGTCAATTGGGTCACACCTTCTGCAGATCATACACTCTAAAAAATGCTGGGTTAAAAACAACCCAAGTTGGGTTGAAAATGCACCGACCCAACAATTGGATTGTTTTAACCCAATGGTTGAGTTGTTCCTACCCAGCAATTGGGTTGTCTTAAGCAACATTTAACCCAACCACTGGGTTAAAACAACTCAACCACTGGGTTAAAACAACTCAACCATTGGGTTAAAACAACTCAATTGTTGGGTCGGTGCATTTTCAACCCAACTTGGGTTGTTTTTAACCCAGCATTTTTTAGAGTGTACACTCTAAAAAATTCTGTGTAAAACCCAACCCAATGTTGGGTCAAATATGGACTAACCCAGCAGTTGGGTTGTTTTAACCCAGCGATTGGGTTGTCTTAAGCAAATATTTAACCCAACCACAGGATTAAAACAACCCAATTGCTGGGTTAGTCCATATTTGAACCAACATTGGGTTAAAAGTTACAACCCAGCATTTTTTAGAGTGTACACTTGAAACTTTTAATGTTTATCATTTTTATTCTATAATTTTATTAGTGCTGTCAAATCGGCTAGTCGCAATTAATTACATCTAACATAGTTATATAAACACAAACTTTTATGTTAGATGCGATTAATCGCAATTCATCAGTTTGACAGTACATTTTATTATTTTAGATTTTATTTATTGATTAATATTTAAATTTTTCTTAAAATGTACATATTATATAGATTTTTGTTGTAAGGTGGTATACAATTGTAATGGCATTTATATGCATCACATATATAGCATCTTAACTACACTCTAAATTTTTTGGGGTTGTTTTAACCCAAAGTTGGGTCAAATATGGACTAACCCAGCAATTGGGTTGTTTTAACACAGCTATTGGGTTGTTTTAATCCTGCGGTTGGGTTAAATATTTGCTTAAGACAACCCAATCGCTGGGTTAGTCCATATTTGACCCAACATTGGGTTGTTTTTGACCCAGAATTTTTCAGAGTGCAACAATGAATAATACATTACAATACAATACAAAACATTTGTTAACATGTATCGGTATTTTTTATCAATAAGCTAAAACCATAAAAAAACATTTTCTTTACTTTAAATAAAATACAAGTTAACTAAACTAAACTAAACTAAATAATAATAAAAAAACTTATCTTATTTCAACTAGTGGGCAAGGCATTTCAACAGTTCTCATTTTTGTTTAGTTTAAGTTGAAGTACTAAAATAAGTTAATAAGCTAAAACGCATGAATAAGAACGAATAACACTATATAGACATATAACAAAAACTAATAAAATTAACAAAAACACAACAAAAATACAAAAAAGTAACTAAACATTAAAATGTAAAAATAATGTTAAAAATTAAATATTGAATGTTGTAAATGCTGAAATGAACAATTAATTAACTTTAATAAATACTTTGTCCCTACTTTTTTATTGTTAGTTTATGTTAGTTATCTAATGGAAATAAATGGAACCTGATAAAAAATGTTACCCCAAGACATTTCATTCATTCAGTAATTTTTTGCTGATGTCACCAAGTGAAGAAAAAAAAAATGACACCACTTTATCCGGCTAACCATGTTTGAAAGAAAGGGATCTTGGTGTTCTTTTCTATTTCATGGCCTACCCATCTTATCCTTTTGCGTAAGATCCTCTCCTCGCCTGTGTTGCTTTTTCAGCAGCACAAAGTGTAAGATGGGAGCAGCTGTTGTTCATGGTCTTTTGCTCTTCCCATGTTATCTCAAGGGACGCCCATTTGAGCACATTATTTTCCCATTAAAGCCTGCTGGCAGCTGGTTAAATATCATTTTTTTTATTCCTCCTTCCACCAATTACAGTTTGGGGCTATGGGCTGGGATGCGAGTTAGCGAAGATAAATACAGTTGGTTCTTGCATTTGTTGGGCTCAAACCTGTTGAGAGATAACCTGGTACAATGCAAAAGCCATGAGTTGAGAGTGGGATAGTGAGGTAAACTTATGTAACCTCACCTGTACAGGTAAAGTACCATTCATCTATCTCATCTAATCACACTTCACCATCCCAAAACAACCTCCTTTTCAATGTTTCCCATTTCATCTTTCATCTAACACCATGCTATCATTTCAGAACAAACATAACGAACAGATCGATCTCTTGGCTCTAGACACTGACCTGTTGCTGGTCACCAAGGTAAGGTGGACAACGATTGGCCGAAGTTTCTCCACACCTGTCCTCAGCCCTTGTCTAGCTGTAATCTAGCTATAAAGTAATAAGTAGTGCACTATGGCCCACTCTAGACGACAGTAAAGTCCCTGTACAGGAAAGTAAATGTCACGCTACCCGCTATGAACAGTTTATAGCCCTGCTAAATCCCCCGTCTCTTGCTTTTTACCTTTTTCACTAGTCTCCTGGAAGTAGTCTACTTACTCATACCTGACCTTTCTTTTTCATAGTCAAATGACAGAGCTCTTATAGGCGACCCTAGTGCGACCCCATTGAATATGTTGGATTTGGTGCTCCTATGTCAAACCGGTGGAGTTCATAAATAAATTGCAAGATCTTACAGTAGTCTCAAAGGTCACACACACAGCCGTGTTATTGTGTGTGCTGGTTTTTTTAAAATTTTTTAAATATTAGAGACAGATGAGTGGAGACGGTAAATGCCAGCGTAACACCAGAGAAGAAAAAGCAATTATTCTTTCATAAGGAATAGTCCTTTTGTAGATGTAGGTGTGGAAAAAGTGTGTTGCATTTCAGGAAAGAACCCTGTGGTCTGGCCTCAAGCTGATGGATGAACGAAACGGTTTTTAGAAGCAGTTTAGAAAAGCTTTTCTGTCATGCGCCAGTCAATTTAAAACGCAAAAAAAAATGCTCAGCTGCTCCCCGCCAGCACCACCGTTTTCTTATAAACACACTCCGCAAGGACACGATACCCACAAATGTTGAGAAACAGGAGTGTAGCTGCCATCGCAACTGTGCTCCTCATCTTTTAGAGATTTCTAAGATTGGCATCCGACTGTTTGGGAAATGATAATAAAAAGAAGGAAAAACGGCAGCTTTAAGAGCAAGCGGAAGCCTCTGCACTGCACTAAATGGATGGGGAAATAGTAGCCCTACTATGTTAGCGCTTTGCCCATCCATAACGTATGCCAGGTCCTCTGGGATTTCACAGCAAACTCAACATTATTTGTGCAGCTTGCATTTTTGTCTTATTTCTGCTATTTTCTGAGGGGAAAAAACCCTTGAGAGGGGGAAAGCAATATCAGCTAATCAAAATCCATAATTCCGAGCCCAAACAAATTAATCAATGTATGTTCAGCTGTCCTGCCACTGCACTGCAGTAAAAAGTGACCATAAATGGACCTGAGCATACAGAGCACCAGGACTTCAGCACATTTCGATAAGTGCATTATGATTTTTGGTGGGTTCTCAATGCAAAAAAACACAAATAATTCAGTTATTATAGCCACAATAATAATAAAAAAAAAATTAAAGCTGCAGATGATTTAGACATTTTAGGCAGCAAAAAACAGAAAAAGCCCTGCTAAATCCTGGTGGGATTGACATGCCCTAGTTCAGTAATAACCCTGAATACAGGATACATCCCAAACATAGTCACTCAATATCTTTCTAGAAATTAGCTCTTGATTTTATGCAAATCCATAGTCTTGTATTGAAAGGGATTAAATGTTTTGTCGTTAAATGTATAAGCAGAAATGGGACATAGTAAATGTTTGTCGTAATATGGTAAATATAAACACGTTATATTGGAGATAATAGAATTACGGAGGGAGGAATGGATGGATGGATAAATAGGACAAATTTCTAGAAAGATAATGATTTAATATTTTGGGATGTATATTTTGTTTTAATATTTTTTTTTCAGGGTTATTACTGAACAAGGGCATGGGCAAGTCCCACCAGGAGGGAGGGAGGGAGGGAGGGAGGGAGGGAGGGAGGAAGGAAGGAAGGAAGGAAGGAAGGAAGGAAGGAAGGAAGGAAGGAAGGAAGGAAGGAAGGAAGGAAGGAAGGAAGGAAGGAAGGAAGGATGGATGGATGGATGGATGGATGGATGGATGGATGGATGGATGATTGTTTATTACTGCGTTTATTTCTGTGTGCTGCATATGGTCGGTAGGTACAGGAAGTTGTCATCATCTTTTATATGTTTTTTTTCTTTTTTTTTTTTTTTTTCTCCATAGCAACCCTCTATCATTTCCATAAGTCACCTTTTGTATTCAAACCACTTTTTGCCCAAAGTAGATGCCACTATTGCGTGGCAAAGACTAGACTGTCATGGCAGTGAGTGTTGAGGTGAAACACCTCTGATTTTATGCTGCAAATGTTCCTCTTTCATCTGCAGAATATCAACCAGTTAGAGCTTTTCGGAGACATGTCCACCCCTCCTGATATCACGTCCCCCTCGGTGAGTGACTTGAGCTGGAATACTGGCATACTGCACAGTGTGTACTGCATACTAATATAGGTAGAATGTAAACAGTATGCCATTTTGAACAACTTTATGCAGGTTTTTTTAAGCAGGTAATTGAGCAAGTGTAGTTTTTTTTTTTTTTTTTTGAAAGCTGTGCTATTATTCTCCTTTTCCACAGACTCCAGCATCTCCAGCTAATACTCTGGACCCCACGCTGGCCCACCAGACTCCATCAGAACTGTTTACCCCCTTCAACCCTGCCTCTGTACCCTCAGGTAGGAGAAAATTCTATTGATTTGTCTTCCCAGATTGTGTGTGTACAGGAGAAAACAATACCAAGAAAATAGATACAGGAAACACGGAACGGGGTGGATGTAAATTAAGTAATGTGTCTGTCTAGTTCCGACTAAATAAGATGTCTCGTCCTCCTGCTGTAGAATATGAATGCTCTCATTACTGGCTGCTGTACTGATCTGCATGATAAATGCCTTGCAGAGGACACAGTGTTACCTCTACCTGCGCTAATGCTATAATCTATGCGTGTGTGTGTGTGTGTGCTTGCGTGCGTGCTCGTGTGTGTGTGTGTGTGTGTGTGTGTGTGTGTGTGTGTGTGTGTGTGTTTATATCTGTGAAAGTCTGATGTCTTTTTAACATGCACATCTGTTCAGGGGTCATATCATACATTTTTATTATGTTATTTTTCCCCTGATGTCCACTTAGTCAAGGATTTTTGCTCCACAAATGGACAATGTTTAGTTTTGCATCACCATTTTCACCCCTCTCACTAGCTCTTTTATTAAATTAAACAAAATATGACATCTAAACAATCTAAATCGGTCTTATCTATTCTCTCATGTCTTTTTAAACCTGCATGACTTTCTTTCTTTTGTGAAACACAAAAGAAGATCATCTGAAAAATCTCAGTGATTTTCTCCATCTGTTGAAGTAAATTGGACTCGAATGTTGTTTTGTGGCACATTAACGTTCATTAAATAGACAAGAACAGTTGAAGCATTCTTCAAAATATCTTATTTTACCATTTTGTTTTGCATAAGAAAGAAAGCTGATAACACTTTAGTTTAGGGTACAATTCTCACTATGAACTAGTTGCTTATTAGCATGCATATTATTGGATATTGGCTGTTTATTAGTACTTATAAAGCATATTAAGGTCTTATTCAGCACAAACTTATTCTACATCCCTTAATCCTTCCCAATACCTAAACTTAACTAACTTAATAACTATTAATAAGCAGCAAAAAGGATATTATTGAGGCAAAAGTCGTAGTTAATAGTGAGAATTGGACCCTAATGACATATAACATAATTTGAATTTTCAGTACACTGACCTTATTAGGATTAGTTAACTTCAAAATAAACATTTCCTGATATTTTACTCACCCCCATCTCATCCAAGATGTTCATGTCTTTCTTTCTTCGGTCGAAAAGAAAATAGTTTTTTTTGAGGAAAACGTTCCAGAATTTTTCTCTTCACCATTGACTTCCAGTGCAACCAAAATGTTGAAGGTCCAAATCAATGCAGTTTTAAATGGCTTCAAAGGCTCTGCATGATCCCAGACAAGGAATATGGTCTTATATAGCGAAACGATTGGTCATTCATTTATTTTTTTTTAAATAAAATTAATAATGAATATAATTTTTTAACTTAAATTGCTCTTGCGCAATCGCGTTGAAAACGTCACACTAGACGTAGGCGGAAGCACCGCCCCCGTGTTTCAAAGCGCACAGCGGATACTGTTACACCTGTAGCAATAATAGTTAAAACAACGATGTCGGATGAGTTTAAATTTGAAGATGGACGTGTTTTTTTGTTTGTTTTTTTGGTAAAGGGCGTCCTTGCACGTTCGCTTGGGACGGTAGGCCTACTCCCGCCTACATTTATTTTATTGTATCGGTTTCAAAGCGATTGCTCAATCACTGGCGAGCGCAGAGCAGCTCAAGATGAGTAATTTAGGTTAAAAAGTATATTCCTCGTCTGGGATTATGCAGAGCCTCTGAAGCCTTTCGAAGGCCTTTGAAACTGCATTCATTTGGACCTTCAACATTTTGGTTGCAGTCGAAGTGTGGGGAGAAACATCCTGGAATGTTTTCCTTAAAAACGTATTTTCTTTTCGACCGAAGAAAGAAGGCATGAGCTTCTTGGATGAGATGGGGGTGA
This sequence comes from Pseudorasbora parva, assembly GCF_024679245.1. Lineage (NCBI taxonomy): Eukaryota > Metazoa > Chordata > Actinopteri > Cypriniformes > Gobionidae > Pseudorasbora > Pseudorasbora parva. The sequence continues at coordinate 13,055,427 of NC_090186.1, read as the reverse complement.
GTAAAATATCAGGAAATTTTCATTTGAAGTAAACTAATACAAGGTGACATTTCACCTTAGAAACAACGCGATAAAGTGAAAGTCATATGATAATTTAAAGTTCCCAAGTAGCTTTTTTTTACAAGCTGAGGTAAATATTATTATATAGAAGATATCATCCACACACGTACAAAACAGCATCATGGTAACGCACAACACCAAATTAATGCTATAAACATTTATTTTTTAACATAAAACCCAAATGTAGCCTACATTACAAATAAAAAAAACATTAAATATAATGTGTGTGTGTGTGTGTGTGTGTGTGTGTGTGTGTGTGTGTGTTATATGTAAATGGGATTGGATTGGTTGGTTTGGTTTTCACTTCCAAAACAGTACATTTAACAGCATGTTAATGTAAAATGACATGAAATGTCCCAGTAGATCTATTACATTTTGTATTTATTTTTCATAGATAGTAAGGGAACTTGCTTTTAACCAATTAAAGTGTTTTCTCCGTAGCATTTTTATACCATTTTCACGTAAAAAAACAGGAATTGTTACGTAGTGAGCTCTATATTGTAAAGTGCTAGCATTTTAAATTCTACAGGAACACACTTACATCATGCTATTTGAACCAGTTATTAAAAACAAATAGCCCTTGTGAAGTGACTTTGCTCTCCCCGGGACATCTGTTCCAGCCAGATTGACTTCCTCTGAAACAGTACAGCATTGAAATGTCTGGAATAAAGTAGTGTATCATCTGTCCCATCTGTCTTCAATTCTTTCCCTCAGTCAAACTCCCCTCTGTGTTGTAAATTCATAAACACCAGGCTTGACTCCGCCACACCTGTCCTGATGGGATTCTCACAGTTCGGTTATGATAGCATGAGCACATTTTTCACCATTGTGGAATCATTCTGGCTTTTTTTAAGTGAGAGTTTTTCCCCAGAGTGCTTTAGGGGGTCTGGTCCCGCTGGCAGTGGATTGCAAGTCACTTTAAATGAAACTTGTGTGCTAAATGGCATGTCAAATGGAACATAAATCATCTGAACGAGAAAACTCTACTTAATTATGATCTTATTTAAGAAATCTGTGCTGTATTGTGAACAAAGTCACATTGTATAGTCAATATATTTGTTCTATATTTACAATATAGCATGACTTTGAGCTTTTATAAAACATTTACATAATCAAATTAAAATAAAATCTAATATAATTTTCTCTTTTTTGGAATTGCGCTCTCATGTTAATATGCCCTGTTAAATAAATCTGGTTCATAGTCCTCGACATGTCCGCTGGTTAGCGGAGATTTGCTTCAGGTTTTGCTTTCCATGTACCTGAATAACAGTCCATAATTCCATCCTATTTGCCAATGGTGGATCCATAGCTCAAAAATAACTGCCTGGGGCCCTCATGGACCAGTGCAGGGGCTTGTTTCTGTGATGAGACAGGCCATTGCCACCTGCCTGAATGATGGACATACGCAATTTACTTAAATTCACATATAGAACTTCTCCAAGCGTTACACATTTTCTGGTCCTTGAGACAACCACAAACTCTTACTGCAATTCCATGGGAACACTTGACAGCTGACAGGATGGATCCAGGGTTGTGTTGTCTCTTCCTGCTGGAAACCATCTTCTGATCCATCATGTTACCTTGTGTCAAATGTTCCCATCCCTACATGGGGTGCACAGCTCAGTCACATTATGTAAGCATCATGAACTGAAGAGTATCTAAGTGCTATTAACTTTATTAGTGTGTGTGTCTAAGCTGCTCAAAATAGTGTAACTTTTTTCAAGAAGCTACGCTATCATTGTAGCGAGAAAATACATCTGAGATAATACATCAGAGAAAAACATTTACGATTATTATCAATGTTGTAAAAAATTTCAGGAGTGTTTGATGAATAGAAAGTTCAAAAGAACAGCATCTATTTTAAATAGAATATTTTGTAATAATCCGTTGTACTGTCTTAACTGTCACTTTTGGTCAATTTAATGCCTCATTGCTGAATAAATGTATTCATTTCTTTAAGTTCTTTTACAAAGAGAAATAAAGAATTTCTTACTGACCCAAAACTTTTGAACGGCAGTACAATTTTGCAAAACCTTTCCATTTTTAGATAAATTCAGTTTTTTTTAAAGAATCCTGATTTTTTTGTTTTTTTTTGTTTCTTTTACACAACTGTTTTCAACATAATGATAATAATGATAATAATCATGTTTTGATTGAGCAGCAAATTATCATATTATAATGATTTTTAAAGGTTCCTGTGACATTTAAGACTGGAGTAATGATGCTGAAAATTCAGTTTTGCATCACAGAAATAAATTACATTAAAATTTATTCAAATAGAAAACGGTTATTTTACATTTTAATAATATTTCACAATATTTACTGTACATGTTTTTTATTTTGTAATCAAAAAAATGCAACCTTGGTGAGCATAAGAAAAACATTAAAATCTGACTGATCAATTTCTTTTAAATGACAATGTATATATTTTTATTTATACTGTGTGTGCAGAAATAAACATGCTTAGTTATATTACTATTTATTCAAATCATTTAGAAAATAATGTAATGTTTAGTTAAACATTACTGTTATATAAACGCAAGATAATTTCTGATTAAATGATAACTAAATAAACCTATTAAAAATGCTGCTTAATGCTATAGATAAATAGCAAATATAACTTATATTATTTTAATGAAATTTTTATTTTCTATATTAATTATAAATAAATGTAGAATAATAAAATAGATACGCAGCTAACAGATACTCTAAGAAATAAGTTGCATCAGATCAAAATTGAATTGTTGAGAGAGAAAAAAATCAGTTTTTAAGTCACATTTTATTATTAAATTCAGAAATAATTAAAATAGCATAAATCATAACATTTACAAATATTACTAACATGTCTCCCATAAGTCCACAAATTCTTTAAAGGTGCACTATGTAGTATTTTTGCTGTAAAATATCCAAAAAACACTAGGCCAGTGTTATATATTTTGTTCAGTTGAGTACTTACAATATCCAAATGTTTCCAACTATTTGTAAATTGTGAGAAAATTGCTATTTTAACCAATGACCTGGGACATTTCAGCATAGCATTTGAGGGAGTCGCCTGTCAATTGCGTCATATCTGTGTTACCCTCGGTTTTATTTTGTCTCTTAGCAGTGTGAACAAGTCATAGCAGCCGCTGAGCGAACGCACATAGTAATGTCATAACATCATTTTAAACACACTTAAATGTATCTAATATGATAAAAAGAGCTGCGTTACCTCATACTCATGGAAATAGAGCAGGCGCCCGGCAACTGTGTCCCGTCATAATAAAAGTCCTGGTGCTCGCAAGCCGTGTGTTTGTGTAACAATCGTTCCAGCAGCCGTGCTCAGCTCCACAACACTCGATCCTGCTCCGCTTCATACTACAGTAACGTTAATAACCACATCCATGAACGTGATTTCTGCCTGAGTCCTATTTTCCACCGGCTGTGAGGTGAAGACCACATGTCCCAAGATGCTGCGCTCAAACTTGGCGTCATCAAACTACTCCTTTGTTTAGAATAGGCGCCAGTGGGTGGAATGTTGGATAGTGCACCTTTAAATTAAATGTATTCAAAACAGAACAGGAATAAAATAAATAAATAAAAATAATAACCAATCACAAATTAAAGTGGCATTTAATTTATAATCAACATGTATTATAAATACCAAGCCTAAACAGTTACATGTGCTATACAAATAAACTTGGGCTCAAACCTTGGCAAAAATCAACGATTTGCGAATGTTTTGCGCACTTTAATTGCATGGAGTAAGTAACTCATAAGACAAAACTCACATTTTTAAGATGATAAAATAATATATTCCACAAAAAAATAAAAAATCAAAAATCAATAGATTCTTGTTTTTGCATTGCTAATGGGAATAGCTAAAAAGAGAAGCTGTGGCTGCTTCCAGGTCATTTTTAAAGATAAAGGATCGCCACATCTTCCCACAATGTTGTGAGCAACCCAACTACAGTTGATCTCGCGCCTCAATGGAATATTCCGGACACGCTTTCACAGCGCGTGTGGCGTGTCATAGAGATAAGATACGATTTGGAGTTTTATTATTTGAATCAGCGTTACTCATTGGAAAGAAAGAGCAAGATGTGTAATGAAATAAGCCTCAATGTGATATGAGTCAGACTGTTGTAATGGCCTCGTTTAAAGGGCGTTGCTATTCATTAAGCCCAGGCCTATTGTGAGCAGTAATTACAATAGTTCATCTGAGCCATAAAGACCTTTTTCATTATGAAAATCTAGGTCATCTTCCCCAAGTCATCAAGAGATATATGGCTGCAGCCTGAAAGTCCTTTAGTGAACGCAAAAGGTTACAGCACAACTTCGTAATGAGGTGTGCGTATTTTCCAAAGTGTTTTTGGCGGCAAATTCTCTTTCCATAGTTTGAAGAGCTTTGTGAACTGAAAGTCTCGTTGTCTCCGTCCTTTAGGTTATGTGACAATGGGAGCCGTGCCACCCGCGTGGGCGCAGCAACAGTTTGCCGCTCAGGCTCCATTAGCGTTTGGCGTCCAGTCCCCGGTGCAGGTTTTACCGGGCGCTCAGCCCCTGATCTGGGGTCAAGCCAACCTTTTCCCTGCCACCCAGCAACAGTGGGCCGCAATGGCAGGGGCTCACTTTTCGCCTGCCGCTTTCATGCCTGCCCAGACAGTAGGGCCACTTCCTGCTGCCATGTTTCAGACACTGGCTCCCATGGCGGTGCCCGCGTCCTGCGAGACGCCCGTGGCGGCCATGGGCGGAGCCGTGGCAGGGACCTCGGGCTCCACGGCTTCCAGTCCGCAGCACGGAGAGCGCACACTGCAGAGACAGGCTAAGATGAGCAAGGAGATGTTTAAGGACTTCCAGATGGCAAAGCCACCAACCATGCCTGCCAGGAAGAGCGAGCAGCCTAACCTGTCCTGCACCACAGACGCTTTCACCAGCTACTTCAGCAGAGTTGGAATGGCGCAAGACACAGACGACTGCGACGACTTCGACATCTCGCAGATGAACCTCACACCCGTCACCTCCACCACGCCCTCCACCAACTCACGTGAGTAGGACTGTTCATACATATGTCATGATTTTGACTCATTTGGGGCGTAAAAAAAAAAAAAAAAAAAAAACTAGTTTAAAACATGTACAAAAGTTCAATGAAATATTTGTATTCATGTTGATTTCATATGGTTTTGAAAAACTTTTATTCCATTCTCAAGAAAAGTTTCGGTATAATTGATAAAAATGCAGGGTTGCCAAATCTCACGCATTTGGCGTGACACGCTTTCGGGCTCTGTGTCACGCTCTCACGCTGCCTAACTTAGTCTTACGCCAAATTGCCAAACCTGCTTTTAATATTAAACAAAGCTAGGCCTATAACTTTTTTTTTAAATATTATTAAGTTTTAATACGAAATTCACACAAATAACATTTTGGCGCTAATGTTAAAGCCAGAGGCGTTGAAAAGTGAAATTTGCGACATACTCTCGTCTCGTCACGTGAAGCGCTCAATACTTCTAGCGCTGTGTCAATGTATTTGATAGCTTAAGCGGATACACAACAGTTTCACTATACAGATGTTAGCAGCAAGTTTTAGTAAACAGTACAGCTTAGTGTGCATTGATTATTAAGTCAGCCATATTCACAGGATCGTTTTATTGTGGAGAGATAGAAATGCAGCATTGTTAACATTAATGTTATTCTTGTATTTAGCCCTCAGGTATTCCTTACTAATTGGTCACACTAATACTCATTGATGGTCAGATGGTCTATATTTTAGTTCAATAATATTTATTGAATATTTTGAAGAGATCTTTTGGTCAGGGTCCCCGCAGAGTCTTAAAAAGTCTTAAAAGTATTAAATTTCAAAATCAAAATATAAGGCCTTAAAAAGTCTTAAATTCGCGGAAGCACTGCGTTCTAGGTCTTAAATAATGTTTAACAGGTCTTAATTTTCCTACGTTCATGTAACGCTACCTCCTTGAAATGCTCTCGCCTCCCGCAGCATGCGCGCACGTGTGTGTGTGTGTGTTTGTTCTGTGGTGTTTGTAGTTCTTTCTTTCGCTAGACCAACTATTGTTCGCTCTAGTACAACTACAAATTAGACAAGCAAGCCACGTGTATTGCAGCCAATCAGCTTTCGTGTTATTGGCACGAGCCTCTTTCTGATCGTACCCCACAGACGCATAAAACTTTTATTCTTCAGCCGAGTCTGACGGTTCTTGCAGTTCCGCGATCGTGAACGCGAAGGCGAATCTTTCTCACCATCTTGCTTAATGACCAAATAAAAGTATAATATACCCGATTGCACTAAAATAGTTAATAACAGTGATGTAAACTCCGAACTCCGATGTCAGTCTGTGTGTGTTTGCTGCCTGTCAGCGCTCGCGCGAGTGTATCGAGTGTGTTATTTCTTGGCTCATTACCCTAAGGTTACTCTTGAACGATCAAATATACACATGCATATGTCTATATCCTGATTTGAGTTAAAAAGTTTGGGACGTGTCAGTAAGCACTGGATCTGCGCATTAGTAAGCTCTCAAAGTGAAAGCAAACTAATATAGCTTAACAACAACACAAACGGGGAAAACAGCACTTACACTTAAAGGAACACTCCAACTGTTTTAGAATAGGGCTTATTCAACTTTGGTACTTTGCTACATTTAGATATGTGGGGAAATGCATTTTAAGCTAAGCTAGCGGTGACCCTGCCAAACTAAAACAATGCATGCACTGAGACAAATGCATTTGCCCACATATCTAAATGTCTAAAGAAGTTGAATAAGCCCTATTTCTAAAAACAGTGGGTGTTCCTCTTTGTAGATATGCATCTTTATGTTGTATTTATTTGTCCTATTGTCATTTGTTTATAATACATTTTATTAATGACCGATTACTTGATTACATAATCACTTGAAAACGTTTTACTTATATTAAGCAATTATTGCTGTGGTTTACTTTTAAGATGTTGGTTCCCACCCCAAGCGATCGTGTTATTAAAGATAGATCGCACACAACTGAACCAGCCTTTTTTGATAATAACAAAACAAGATTCATGCATTTTGTCAGTTTTATTGCAATGTGTGACTATTGTGCATCTAACATAATATGGTTAATGTTGCATCCTAATTATAAAAAAAAAAAAAAAATTGTTTGCAAATCTATGGAAGTGACCACCACAAAATAAAAACGAATTTTGGTCAATTGAGATATATATATATATATATATATATATATATATATATGCGCGCTAATCCTAGTGGGATTGAGCTATGAATAATACGTTTACTAATACTTTGTTCAATTTAAATAAATTAAATAATAAAATTTTAAGTAGCCTAATTGAGTGATTCTGCATTTCCTATGCATGTTTTTTATTGCGTCATAGGTCTTACATTTTATTCATAATGGTCTTAAAAATGTCTTAAAAAGTCTTAAATTTGACTTGGTGAAACCTGCAGATACCCTGTTGGTACTAAATATATTATTTGTGCAATAATTATTGTCAATTAATGACCACTTAAAATATATTTATTCTAATATTTTTATTTATATTTAAATTTTTGTAGTAATTAAGGTTAAAATAGCGAATTCCGATTCAAAGAGGTAAATTAGAGTCATTTTGTTGCTAAAAAATAATAATGTTAATTTGTAATGCCATTTCCCTTTAGGTGCTTTATGGCTCTTTAATAAATATACATGTATCTATTGTAGTTGCTCCAAAAAGTCTTGCATGTAATAAATATTTAGATATGATCAAACACTAGATTTCTTTAAATGTGAAATTTTAAAACATTCATATCTTATGCATCATATTAGGACTTGGCATCCTAAAATTATATTGTGTACCGTAGTACAATGTGCACTTTTTATTTTATTTTATTTTTTTGTACAGTATAATGGTGTAATGCTATTTGAGTGAAATGTCTTCTCAAACCAGCAAAAATGTAGGATGTGATTTAGTTTTAAAATATATATATTTTTCTAAAATATGTTTTTGGAGAGTTGCACAACAGGACATTTTACAACCTGAACTAAAGGGTCAAATTATTTAATATTTGATGAGACCCATGTACTTTGCCACACATGCCGTCATGATATTATTTCCTTTTTTTGTATATTTATGCTGGTTGCATCACATGTATTTGCTTTGGCATGCAATACGTTTTTTTTATAAAATTATTATTTTATATATATATATATATATATATATATATATATATATATATATATATATATATATATATATATATATATATATATATATATATATATATATATATATCAAAATAAGACTTCTTCATTGTCATAGACTTCTTCTTCTTATATTATGCCACAGATGGTTTTATCAAAAATGTGTTACACTGCATTCAATTACATTTTGTTAGTTCATTACTTGAACCATGACTTTAAGGACTTCAAAGCTTGCTCTACTGTTTGAGCACAGGAATGCCTCCATGGCCGCATGACATCAATTAACCTTTCACAGTTGTCTTAATTATTTACTACATATTCAAATAAATTATATCAGATAATGTATAAAAGTGGTTAGCAACCAACATTTAAATGATTATATATTGACAATGGGGTTTGAAAACATAGTAATTATCTTTAGAAAACTGCAATTTTCCTTGTTGGGTCACTGCATAAAATTCAAAATGTGTTTCTGGTTCAAGTGGCACAAAATGATATGCACACATATTAGATATTTTCCCGAATAGATGTTCTAGAATGATTTGAACTGTACTTATTTTCTGAGTTTAGAGGTCGGTAATGGGTTAAGTTAGGCTTAGGGATTGTTTTATATCAGGAATGTTGTTTTAGGACCAACAGAATCACATTATGCTTTAGCTATATAGACCCTAAATACAGCAACAAAGAAATCAAATCCCACATAGAAGAACTTGGTAGCTCACACACATGCCTTTCTCTCTCTCGCCTCTCTCATTGCAAGCCCTTAAAAGTGCTGACACGGCTAGACAGGCTTTATCGGTTTCCTACTACAGAACTTCAAACTCGCACCTCATCCCGTCTTTCATCAACACATCCTTTTTTACTCAGAGGTTGAAAGGTGGGCTTTGATGCTGTTGCCCAGAAGGCATTGTCTTTAGTCAGCGTGAAAATGACAATTAGTACTGCGGTGGGGAACGACGGCAGGGGAATGTGAGAGTCAGTCACAGGCCCAGCTGTGCTTCTGGCGAGCAGTGTAATTATCACTGATCTCTAGGGAGCCCTGCGCTGTGTGTTGGGCCTGTTTGGATCCTCTCGCTCCTGTAGTGCTAATTATTGCTGCGATGGAACGCCGCACCGTCGCACGTTTTCACACAAGCAGGCCTTCCATGAAAGACTCATTTATTAGGTGTCAATAAGGGATTTTGATCCACATAGGAGACTTTCTGACAGGTTTTGGACTTAAATGCATACGCTTAATCACACTAATCATGAATAGTTCGTGCAAAACCCAAAATACATTCCCCTAGGTACAAATCGCTCCAGTTTGACCTTGAAACACAGTTTAAGATATTTTATATTTAGTCCGACAGCGTATCGAAGTGTAGGGGCACTATACTGTCCATGTCCAGAAAAAGAATAAAAACATCATCAAAGTAGTCCATATGTGACATCAAAGCATTGAAAATACATTTTGGTCCAAAAATAACAAAAACTACGACTTTATTCAGCATTTTCTTCTCTTCCCTGATTGTTTTCTATCTTCATAAAGATTCAAACGGTTATGAATCACTGAATCAATCAATGATTGAGATCGCCAGTGTCATGTGATTTTGGCAGTTTGACATGCCATCCGAATCATGAATCAATACGCTGATTCATAACTGTTCGAATCTTTATTTGAGGATTGAAAGCAAACACGGAAGAGAAGACAATGCTGAATAAAGTCATAGTTATTGTTATTTTTGGACCAAAATGTATTTTCGATGCTTCAAGAGATTCTAATTAACTAACTGATTCACATATGGACTACTGTGATGATGTTTTTATTCCCTTTCTGGACATGGACAGTATGGTGGGCATACACTTCGATACGCTGTCGGACTAAATATAAAATATCTTAAACTGTGTTCCGAGGATGAAAGGAGGTCTTACGGCTGTGGAATGGCATTAGGGTGAGTCGTTAATGGCATCAGTTTTATTTTTGGGTGAAGTAACCTTTTAAAGCAATAGTTCACCAAAAAATCTAAAATACCCCATGATTTATTTACCCTCAAGCCATTCTAGGTAGGGCTGAGATAAACGATTATTTTTTAAACAATTAATCTAGTGTTTATTTTTTCGATGCATCGATTAATCTAACGATTCATTTTTCCTGTCCGATTCGATTATTGATTATCTCCTCATTAATTGCCTAATAGCAATTTATACATGTTGATTTAATTATCTGAATGAAAAAAACTAATTCCTTAACATTGCAATATATGTTTATTGCTCTTAAAATTCCAAAGTAAAAGACTATACAAGAGCAATGCATTCAATAAAACCTTGAAAACATAAAGTACACACACACACACACACACACACACACACACACACACACACACACACACACACACACACACACACACAAATAAATAAGTATAAACCAACAACAAAGAAACACGATTTTTCTATATGCAACTCAGCCTACAGGCTATGCCCATCGATTAAATATCAAGTTGGCTAATCATTGGTGCCGTAAGCGTCTCGGCTGCGTGGCATGTCCGTTTTTTCTTTCGGCTCCATGTTAACAGGTTGGAGTTTGCCCACTGCCTGCGTGACATGCGCGGAAAACGCATGCATGCTAGAAATAGAAGAGCGCCTATTGGAAGAGAGTGTTGGAAGCGTCTCCAGGCAAAAGAGAATAGGAAAAGATGTTTATATATCATTTTGACATGAATACATATTAATAAATTTCATTTTCATGTTTGAAAGTCTGTAGGTTTACATAAATGCAGATATAGGCCTAATTGTAATAATAAAAATGACAATTATCGATTTTGAAATATTGCAACTGTCAATACAGAACGAAATATTCTGTAGCCTATTTTGCCGTCAATACCATAGATATGTGGTCAATGGGCTACTGTCGATGTTGTCTTTGCTGTATCAGTAGGCTATTTCTGTTTAACATTAGGAATAGGGCTTCCCTCCGCATCAATAGCAGCAGCAGTGCCGCGTCAGACACGCTTCTTGTGTGCAAAGGCAGAGAAAACGCCACACAGCCCCGTGGCTGACATGCAACAGAAACGTCACGCATATCCGCGGCGGACAGTGAAAACAGTTACATGTAGAGTGCATTACGGGCGCCAATATTCCGTTTAAAACCGTAATAGTCCTGGGATGAACCTGTGCTCACTTAGAGGATGGATACCCTCGGTCACATCAGGCGATTAGACATTGAACATTTTAAATTTAAAACAGCTTATGTAGGTAGCCAATGTGCTCGATGCTTTCACTTGATGCAAACGTTTGTTTTTGTGATTAAAATACATAAAATATTACCAAAACATCTGTCTTCCTGTGTGCAGAAATTTGTTTATGTAGTCGTGACAACAAAACGCGTGCATGCGCGCCTCGGTTAAGAGCGCTTGCTCCGTGCGTGCCGCACGCCAACCCGCAAGCCTTGCACTTCTGAAAGTCTGAGGAGCCACTCGTGTTGCTACCATAGATAGACATAATAAATAATATACTTATATTAATTACATAATATACTTTATTATGTATATCTATGGTTACTACTACTCTCCAGCGCCGCCATCTTTATTTTGAGTCTGACGAATCGACACGCATATTTTGTGTCGACATATTTTTTGCGTCGACGTCATCGATGACATCGACGCGTTGTCATCAACGCACAAACGTAAAAATTGTGCATTAATGCCATCTATTGTTTCATCATGCATCTAGTGGCTTTACAGTTAATTAAGAAGAGATCATCTGATGATTAAAGGACATACAGGAGTGCGTTGATATTTTATATCAACATTGGCTGAATGTAAAAACAGTCACGCATTTGCTACTCTGAACTCAGCTGTGAGAGCAAACGGTTTGCTGAAGCAGTTTAAGGTTGCATGAGCCCAAAAAGGAACATTGTTTTAATGTATAATTGATCACAAATGAGCCTTGTGTTTAATGTAAGTGTGAAAATTGCAGTGCCCTTCCTTTCAGACTGCAACAGATATTTAGTTATTCTCCCAGCGGGTGAAAAACATATTTGTACTTTCTTAGTGGCGCCCGACAACACATCAGACGCTTTAAATCAGCTCATGCAGTAAACAAGTGTGGGATTTACTCTGTCTGGCCTGTTACTAACCATAACTCTGGCCTTTTCCTTCATCCTCCCTCTCTACAGCACCAACCCCGGCCCCCCGGCAGAGTTCTCCATCAAAGTCCTCATCCCACGCCAGCGACCCGCCCACCGATGACTCTTTTGGTGAGGCAGAGGGCAGCCCTAGTCGGAGCGGAGAGGAGGATGCTGTAAGTACTGCCGAACAGGATTGTGGGAAATGTAGTTTTTAAGGGTTCAAAATGATTTATACTTGGGTACTTTAAAAAAAAAATCTACATCAAGATATTAGATTGACATTTATATGCATGTACATGTCAAAATCTATATTTTAGATAGCTAAGTATTATTTTGGTCAAAATTCCAATGCACCAATATCAGATCTGATTCAACATATGCTTTTTATTACACAAAACACAATCAGAGTTGATCCTAAAATGCACATTTTGATTACTTCTATAAGCACTGACTTCTATTTAAAGTATAGAGCAGGAAGAAAATTCAGCCATCAACATGTCTTTATTACGATATGTTGATATATCGCCATGGAAATTAGCCTTTGTCTGATAAGTTGTCTTTTTTGTATCCTCTTCCCTGCCTGAGCCACTATTGGGCCCATTAAGGTGGTAAATGAGCTTGCGGAACTATCATTATGACCTGAATTAATTGCACAGAGATCATACACATTGCATACTCGCATGATTAATATTGTTAAAATATAAATACATATTACACATCCTGATGAAAATGTAAGTATTAAAATAGAGCCTGCATGATTCTCCCCTACTGATTTTAATATTTATATTTCATCGTGTGCATTATTACCTCATAAAAAATTTAGCACCTCAAAAAAATATATTATCCAAATGACCACCGATTTTTAGAATAATTACGTAAAAGAAAAATGACTCAACGAATTTCTTTCTTCCATGGAACACAAAAGGAAGTTTTTAATAATGTACTCTGTAAAAAGGATACAAAAGCATCATGCAAATGGTTTGGGGCATGGCTGCTGTATTTGGAAACCATGTTAGCTTTGTGTTATGAACCAACTAAAAAAGATATTTTCAGTTCAGTTAAGAAAATGTATCATTCACGGATTGGACTAATCCAGTTATCAAGTCAGTAAATCAGTCACAGTAGTTTACATTATGACTAACAATACATTTCAATATGTTTTTCATTCAAATCTCCGGTATTGCTTCAGAAGACATTGAAATAAACACGTCGTACGGCCTATTTTATGGTGTTTTTATGTAACGATGGGAGTAAACAGTGGCAAACAGTTTATTTTGGGTGAACTATCCTTTTAAAGGTCGCTTGAAATGCAGTGAAAATGCACCAGCGGGGACGTCCACTTTATTTCATAAACACATTCTCTCTTGATCTCTATCAGATATGACTCATCAGAAAATGCCATGGAAACCCAAATAGTGCTTCTTTCTTTTATTTTTCAGCTGAACAAAAAGTTTAATTAGTCTCTCTGTGTGTGTCTATCTCTACTGGAATGGCATTGGGCTCCACACTCACACACGGTCATGATGCGTTACGAGTGCAGCTCCAGAGAGAATATTCATAAAAATCCAAAATGCTGTAGTCTAAAACCTTTCATGCAGGAGCACAATACAGGACCCTTTTTAACAGTGGGGCTTTCACAGTTCCGGTAATGGGCACACGTGTGCAGAAACGTATGAATACATCAGTGTGTGGGTGGACTAATAATAAATGTATGAATGAATAGACGAATGGATGGATACTTTCTCTTTTTTTTTGCCCATGCTTCTATAAATGTGAACTGTATAAGAACTATTGGATTTACTATGGATTTCTTTTTCCTGCTGCTTTATAAAAGCTTATTTCCTGTCACTTTCCTCCTTCTTACCCCCTTCCGTTCTTCTCCTTCTATGCTCCTCTCTCTTTTTCCAGGCTGGAGACTCCCAGCAGTCTCCGGGTGCGAGTGAGCCTCAAGCAGAGCCTGAGAGCTCAGAGACGGACAGTCCTCAGGTCGGTAGCTAGATAGCGGCAGGTCAGGGTAGGTATCTGTCCTCTTTTTTTCCTCTTCTGCGTGTCGGCCTGCTCCAACCATGACGTCACGTCAGCACGCCTTCACCCGTCCTCACCACCATTACATAGACCCACACATCGTGGCCGTGTGTTTTGGTGCTCTTTCTTTTTTCTCTTTATGCTTTACACTTTTTCTAACTCTCTGAGGCTGCGTTCACACAGTCAGTGTACTTTCTTGATTTGTCCTGTTTGTACAATTATAGGTCTGGATTCAATCCTCTGTAACCTTGATTAATGCCTGTAACCCTAGTTTAATGATACATATCAATTTTTTTGTTGTTGTCTGCATTGTCTTGTAGTGTTACTTTTCTTTATGAACTTTAAATTTCAACAATTTTATGATGCCAAGGGCCCTTAAAGGGATGGTTCACCCTAAAAAGACAATTTGGTCATCCCTCAAGTTGTTCCAAACCTGTATGAGTTCTGCAAAACACAAAGGAATATATTTGGAAGAATGTTTGTAACCAAGCAGACCTCGGCAGCTACTGACTAGTACCATAGTATTTTTTTACCCACTATGGTCGACAATGGCTGCCCGAGATCTACTTGGTTTACCAACTTTCAAATATTTTCCTGTGTGTTCAGCAGAACAAAGAAAATACAGGTTTGGAACAACTTGAGGATTACTAAGTGATGACAGAATGTTCATTTTTTGGTGAACTTTCCCTTTAAATATGATGGTCCATATGTGAGGGAATTATGAAAGCAGATAAATATTAAGTGATATTAATATTTCACAATAATTAATAATTTTATTTTATAAAGTTAAATCAAATGAATTAAATACTATATTTGTAAACTTTTTTAAGCATCCTTTAAGTTGATAGATGTTTTTTTTTTTTTTAGAATGGGATCCAAAAACATCACACACACACACACTCAAAATGCAGTCATTTCTTTTTTTATGTATTTAGACTTTTACATTGTTACACATTGTAAATCTTAAAATAAAACTTTTATTCATCAAAGAATCCAGAAAGAAAAGTATAAATGTTATAAAAAGAATAAATGTTAAATACATAAAATAAAAATGGAACACATTTATTTTAAAATGTATCATATTTTCACAATATTACTGTAATAAATAAAGTATATTGTATTGGTTAGTATAGGAGACCTCTTTCAAAAACATATATATATATATATATATATATATATATATATATATATATATATATATATATATACACACATATATATATATATACATATATATATACATATATATATACATACATACATATATATATATATATATATATATATATATATATCAAAAAATGTATTCCATAAAACTGCTGTAAAAGATAAATAGTTTTTTTTTTTTTTTATCTTAGTTGAAAATAGACTGTATGGAATCATGTTTCAGCCAAGGTAATTGTAACTTACATATCAGAATTGCGATAAATAAAGTCAGAATTATGCGATGAAAATGTTGCTTTTTAAGTTTTTTATTCTGTGGCAGAAACATGCTTCAATAATGACTGTCAATAGAATAAAATAGTTGTGATTTATTTCTGACTTTAGAAAGCAGAATGAAAGTTGAAATTATGCATTAAATTAAAATCATAACCTTGACAGCCTATAAATACATTTAGTCATTTCCTTTTCTGTAAAATTTTCTTCGTGTCAGCATACTGTAATTGTATTTTCATTCCAAACAGGACTGACAAGCTTATTCTCTTACTGTGTGAGTTGTGGCCTTATTCTCTGCCTTCAGTTTCTCTCTCTCTCTCTCTCTCTCTCGCTCTCTCTCCGTTTCTCATCTCGCCGTCCCTGCCTGCTGCTGCAATCACTCTTACGCTGGTATGCATCTCATGGGAAAATGGTTTATATGCTTTTATGGTGTAATTTTGTTTTGTTTATGACAGAGTATGAGTGAGTTGTGCGTGTGTGTCCCTTTAATCCCATAAAGCTTCCTGATGTGTTTGAGTACCAATGGTTTTGAATGTATTTTTTTTGAGCAGCGGTGTTGCATGGCATACCCATGAACATCATAAGTGATCCACATCTAAATATCTGTGTCATGTCATGTTCTGATATACAAAATGAGGTCATGAATGTTTTCATATTGTCAATCATCACAGCAAGGCAACATGCTGAACTGATCTGAACCGTAGTAAAACGAGGTCTGACACGCAAACTGCTACATATAGATAGAGCCTTTTTAATCTTTGATTTCTGTCGTTGCTACTAAAAGGATAAAATGATGCTGGTGCTTTAAACACAGAGGAGAAATGATTATAAACAACCCCTGCGCTTTCATTTTGTGACTTTTTTTAAATGAACAAACAAGCAACATGCTATTCTCGTTTAAGTTTTTCGGAGTAGGGCCATGTATTGTGAGAAAATGGATGAAATTCCTTGTATGGGCACTTCTCCCGGATGAGCAGCGTGCACTCAAAAAAGGATATGTTGGATTATCTTAACTTTATGTCAATTGGTTCCACGTAACTGGGTTATGTTGAATTTAATTAACATTGTTTATTTCAGTAAACGTAAGTTGTTGGTTTTTTTTAACGTAAGGGTAATTCGATGCCTTTTAGTTGAATCAGGTTAACATTCTTAATTTTGTCCAAAACTATTAAGGTCATTTATTCTAAAATTAATATCAAACAAAAACCATAACAAGTAATCCAGTATAATTACAAATTTACAAATGTTATTTAAGAAGAAAACCTTTTACAAAATCTTATTGGCTAGCCAGAAGATGGTTTTATTACATCCATGGCATTCCCAAAATAGTTGCTTTTTATTATTAAAACAACTTTAATTGTTATTAGCAGGTCCTCACCCTGTGCACATGCTCTACACTAGAGGTCTTCACGGGGCACCCGTACGGGTTCGGGTCTATATTTTAAATAGTCAGCCGGGTGCGGGTTGGGTCCCAATCTATTACTTCGGGTCCCGAACATTGTAGCCTATGTAATACGTCAATCGGACTCGGAGAACACCTGGCCATGAGAGTCAGCACGGGTTGTGTGTTTTGTGTAACTTACAAATTGCTAAATTAGGATAAGAAAATTGTGAGCCGGGAAATGAGGTTTAGAAATACACAACAACAAAAACACAAGCTCTCTCTCTCGTTCGCTCGCGCCCTCTCAGCCCTTTAGAAAGCGGGCAGATTTAATGCATGCGCGTGGTAATAATGTACTCAAGAATATATTTCAAATCAGCAACAAGACCTCAGGTGAACTGTCATATAAATGTTTTCTGGGATGCTCAAATAGCTCATATTTCAGGTTGCTCCAGCTGACGCGCGAGTGCAGTCTCCGCCGCGTGTCATGTTTCTATGGCAACCTGAGCTTCCGCAGTGACTGTAATGACTTTAAAAATAATATGAATGAACCATCTTGTTTAATCTTAAAGTTCTGCTAGTCAGTTCGGCTCAGAGAGATTATGGCAAATAAATAATACTAACGCAAGCGGCCATGGCACTGAACGAGCAATAGTTATTAGTTCAAAAGGGCAGACAGTCAAAGTTATTATGCGAGTTAACTCATAAAATCCGTTACTGTGAAATAAAGTTGACTTTTACAGCTGAAATGATGAGTGAATTAAGCATGCTTGGAACAATTACAGAGGAATATTGTAATACATCACAATCAAGGTAAGGAAGGGAGACAACGGCTATATATCGTTAGGTAGGCTGACTGAGACAGTTATTTTTCGCAGCTTGTTTATTAACTTGTTAACAGCAGTTTATTGTGTAATATGAGACAATCGGGTCCAGTCGGGTCTGTGTCTTCCCACCGGGTTCGGTTCCAACCAAATAAAGACGTGTCCATGTCGGTTCCGGGTACTATATTTTTGGCATTTCTCAGATCTGCACGGGTCCGGGTCCAGTTTTAGAAATAATGGACAGGTCCGGTTCTGTATAGAACATCGCAGGTCTCTTCGGATTCGGGTACGGATTTTTGGACCCATTAAGACCTCTACTCTACACCACAGCGGTAACCTCCAAAAACACTAACATAACACAAACTTTTAAATACCAACATTAAACATTAAAAAGTCTATCCATTTTCTCATCTTGTTAAAAATGCATAAAATAGCACTGTATTTAAACATTTACTCTCAGAATTCAGCCCCTTTGCATGATGGGAAGTGAATGTCCAGTTTGTTCAGGTTACTTAATTGAATCAAGTTATTTGAAAATAAAACATTAAGTTACGTTAAAGAGTAACGGTTTCATGTCAATATAACATGAAGCAATTACATTTGAACCATAAACCTAATATAATGGAGTTAAATCAAGATGAGTTACTTAAATAAAGTGAACAGCATCATGAAATTATTTTTTTAATATCACTACTCTATACGACAATATCACTAAAGAAGTGTGTTTCTGGTTGTGAGGAAAAGATGACCTTGTTCAGCTTTCCAAATAACCCAGTGTTAAGGAAACAGTGGATGCAGTTTGTTTTTCTAGAGCAGCAACGGAGTTTTGCAAGTGTGTTTGTTTCCCAGTCATTAGTCAAAAACTGCAGGCGGTGAGTGAAACTGCATCAAATGTCTGTATTGTGTTGGCATTTGGCGCTTAAGTGCATATAATGTCACAGGATAATGCTATGATGTATTGTGTGTGTGTGTGTGTGCGTGCATGTGTGACTTTAGCTCCGCCCACTGTACAAGCTCGGCTGTTTCGGAAAGAGTGCCTTTTTTAAAAATCTAATAAAACTAAATACTTTTTTGCGATATGAAGGTTGCTACTCTGTAGGTACTCAATATTAACATGGAATTGACTGAAACTGTGTGTTACACCCCCAACAATTAAAATAAAAGACATGTCCTAATACTTTTCCTAATACACCTTGAATTCTTTTTAAAATTGGGAC
Source organism: Pseudorasbora parva (assembly GCF_024679245.1). Lineage (NCBI taxonomy): Eukaryota > Metazoa > Chordata > Actinopteri > Cypriniformes > Gobionidae > Pseudorasbora > Pseudorasbora parva. Next base: position 13,036,218 of record NC_090186.1, on the reverse strand, counting down.
TTCCAAAATCAAAATGGCCTCAGTGTGGTTGAGGGAAAGTGAGTGATCGCTCTGTGGTACCTGTCTGGAGGAGACACGAGCTCATCAGGATGAATCATTAATGAAGGGCTCTGGGAGCCAGAGGCTTGTTTCTCTGACTGTAGGAAGACTGATGTAGCAGCCTCATCTCTACCTGCCTAATGATGAATGAAGCACTGATCCGCACTGAAATATTAACACACCTACATACACCTCCTATAAACATAGACTGTAGAACAGATGTGTATGTCCATTGCTATAAAATAAAGAAAAACAGGTCCCTGGTTTGGTGGGTAAAATCTTGGATGTGAATTCTTATAGAATTCTTGAGGTTTTTATCAACGGTTCCCGTCTTAGTTCTTTAACCCTCTGGTCCTCTTCGGTCAAAAGTGACGGACTTAGGAAATAAATGGGAATTGGGAAATACGCAAAAACACAAAAACTCACGGAATCTTTTGGTGATACAAACCACAAATCAGCCATGAATCAGAAAAAAAGTGCATAGCAATGTAGGGGTGACACTAAAATATCAAGAGTGCAAAATAGACCCCCCCCCCCACACACACACATATACATATATGAATGGTGCGACTATTAAACAGAGCACATTTTTGCAAATGTGTGAAACAAAATCAATTATTCAGCCCCAATGCAGTAAAACAAACAACAATGAAGTATTTACACTATAAAACATCATCAGTTCAAAACAGACACAAACACTCTGACACACACACATGTAAACACACTCAGAGACACACACAAACCACAATAATATACACATACAAATGAACTGGTATGGCTGTTCTTAATGTGGTAAAATTGAGCCAAAAGTCTCAAATAAGAGGTTAAAATCCGATCTATTGTGTGGCAATAAAACACACAATAAATATTAAATATTTATATTTAATATAAATTAAATAATATAAAAATAATAATTAAATTAAATAATAATATAACTTTTTTTTAAACCCTTCAATTAAAAAAAGTAACACATAGGCCACAAAAAATGACAAATGATAGAGGTTTATTAAAAATAATTTATGAACATTATTTTATATCAAATATATATTTTATGAAACTGTCAAAATGTTGAAAGATGTTGAACTAATACTGCTAGAAAATAGCTAGAAAATCAAAGCCATAAATAAAAACAAATTGTGTTCCAATTTTAAGGTTGATATCTAAAAAAAAAAAAGCTTTCGGTAAGATTTTGTTTGGGTGTAAATGCCAGCAAAACTTGTGATTTGCAGTTTTTTTCTTTTTTAATTTTATTTTTATTACAGACATACAAACCACACCCCGACATCCATACTAACACACCAACACAGTTATACGTGCATAATTTATCCAGTAGGCTTTATAATATGCATAAACAGAGAACAGGAATAAAGTGACTATTTGGTTTATATGCCCAACATCAAAAAATGGCACCATCTGGTAAAAAAAAAAAAAAGATATTAAATTTTGAAGCCTTGCCAACAGAATGAAAGCCTATTAATAAGGATTGCATAATTGTATCAATGGGGACATTTTTATCCAAATGGTGCTGAGTGGAACTATTTTGTGTTCCCAGTGCAAAATAGATTTTTATTTTAAAGGAAATGGGGTTAAATAGTATAAAATGTACATAAAAATACACACCTTTGCCAAAATGTATGTAGTTAGCATTAACACAGACAAAATGATCAAAAAGACAAACATGTCCGTAAGGATGCACAGGGTTTAAACTAATGAAATGACACAGACAGTAAGTAAATAGTGCTTCCTGTATAATTATTGAAGCTGTCAGTCTGTTCAGTGCAATCTCATTGAATTGGAAACCGTTTCAAATAATTAATCTTTCATTTTCATTGTGTCTCTGCTTTGTTGTTTATAATTAGAGGATTTGTGCGTCTGTAAAACTTAGTAATATTTCGCTGAACAGACTCATTCAGCGTATTCTCCTTACTGGTAACTTTGTCATTATCTTCAACAGAAAGGCCAGTGATTGGCAACAGTACTCATTTGTAGTGCTGTCGAACTCACGTCACAAATACAAAAACAGATCGCTTTACATTACTTGCTTTTATTAATTAATTACAGTAGAATGACTTAGAATGTAAAAATATTAATCTTTTAATTCTGCACTAAACATGTGTACTATCTGACCAGGCAGCCAAGTTGGGGCAGCCACACCATACCCAGTTGACGGCAGTTTCTATGAAGCCCCTTCTTCCGAAAAGCTTAATGTGCTCTAATTGGTTGCTGGACCTGGTCAACGCGATTCAGAAATGTCACGGCCCTAACCACGAGTTTCAAACAATATATTTTTGTTCAAAATATGGACAATGCATCTTCACTATCTTCCACTGAAGAAAAGTGAGGCCAATATCCGGATAAGCTGCTGACATTTTGCGCAGATTTGGGACTGAGTCTGCGCAGTAGTTACCTAAGAGCAGGAAGCCATTATATCTAAAGCCTGCCCACATGCTCTCTCGCAGATGCAGAACAATACATTATGTAAGTGGGAAATAAACAGTTATGGAAATGCAGAAATTAAAGCTAAAGCTCCAATCTCCCGATAAAAGTCAGTTGGTGCCTCAGTGACTACTTCACTCAGAGAAGCCGTCAATCTCAGCTGTCAATCATGAGGTCGCCCCCTGTGATAACAAACTAAAACTAAACCTATTTAAAAACGAACACTTGAAATGAAATCAGCGGGGGAAAAACTGCCTACAAAGACAGAAACCATCTTTGGAAAAAATTATTTAAAGTGTGATTGGATTGTTTGTCTCGTGTCCATTAGAATACCCGGAGGGGCGGGGGTTATATGCTATACTGGGACCGGCCACTGGGGGGCAATCGAGACGCGTTGGCTTCAGTTTTCAACACGAGTGCGGCAGGCTTGGTTTCAACACACTACTAATGCAACTCAACCAGGCCTTGCCCCTATATTTTGCATATGCCTTGGGCGGGACTTATTAAAATGAGGAACGTGATGCGTTTCTTCCCAGAAGAAAACTCAAGAGTACAACCAAGGTGTTTCAGGGAGTTCAGAAACATTGCTTACTGATATAGAGAATTACTCCCTTTGGTGTTGATTTGTCGTATGATCCTGGCATTATATTGTCTCTGATGATAGTTACAGAGCACATGATGTGCTGAGCTCTCCATTGTAATACTCGGTTTACTATGCTTGAAGCAGTGTGGCTGCATGGGTACTGTGTGTTTGGCAGTCATTGCCAATGTAGGATTATACGACTGGTGGACCGAGGATGATGTTACTCTGTACTGTCTGATCAGGAACGGGAAGTGTTTTCACTGACACTAGCATTCTTTGAACCATGAACCAATAGCAGTGTTGCCATATCTCCGTAAAAAAAAGAAGCAAACTTTAAAGATGGTTTAAAATAAAACAGCTGGTTACATTGCATTTTGCTAAAACAAAATGTATTTTTCATGATTATACTCTTTTACATAAATAAGTCAAATGTCAATAAAGAAATTGCTCTCAAACACACATCTAGAGGACAGGGGGAAAAGCACAGATTTTAAAAGAGCAACCAACCACAGCGATTATTAATGACATTGTGTCAGAGAACATGGCAGTTGGTGTTGTAGGTGGGGGGATATGACAACTGTGATTACTTGTCTATCAAATTTCTTTTTTTAAAGGGTCCAAGCTAAAAATACACAACTAGAAATAAGTTGAACAGAATATGTATCTGAAAGAGGACCTGTAATAAAAAAAGAAAAAAATACTTTTATTTAACAAGGAGCATTTACACATTAAAAGGATCAAAAGTGACAGTAAGGCTTTAAATTAGGGCTGTGCAATATATCAAATTTATACAAACGTACATATCGCAATATGCATATCGCAATGGCATGCAATATCTGAAGGATTTTAATAGGCTACTTCAACATTGTGAAAAGTGTCCGTTTAAGGTCGACACAGAGCAGAGAATATACTGGACACACGACTTTACTTATGGGACTTGCCTGACGTTAAAAAGTTATTAAACGCAGTAATTTGTGAAAAACAATAACTTGCAGTTTTGCGCTGTCTGACACACACACACACACACACACACACACACATGAATTTTACACAATAAAAGCAATATTGTATCGCATATCGAATTATTTAACAACATATTGCACATCACATTTTTCTTCAATATCGCACAGCCCTACTTTAAATGTTACACAAATGCATACAAAAATCCTGAAAACATTTTCACGTTTTAAGGTTTTTTTATACTCTAGAACAAGTATGTATAGCCGCGCTAACCGCAAAAAATTTTCCCAGGAACTTTTTACCCCCAGACCTATTGCTCTCTGTGTTTCCATTGCGGTCTTAAGTACCTTTCAAGATTAGACAGATTAGTCCAGTGACAGTTCCCACTGGATTTCATCCTCCGCATATAAGCTTAATAAAGCCTGAACCTCGTCGACGGTCCATTGGCCGTATTTTTTAAATTCCATTGTTATTTAAATAGCAAACAATCAGTAACCGGGTTGCCTTAAAATGTTTTATTGAAAATAAAAATTTGAGTTGATAAAATTAAGGAAATTGGTTTAATAAATAGAATTGAGAGTAAACTGTAGAATTGTTTACAATAGTTAAACCAGTCTGGGAAAAAAAAAAAAAAAAAATCGCTTTTTTCTTTGATTTAAGCTTGAGAAGTACAATTTAGGCTACCAATTCCTGATTTGAAATATCATTCCTGATTATTGGAACTTAACCTTGACCAACAATTATATCAATTTCAGTCTTTTCTGTGCAGTGAGTGATTTCTGAGAAATGCTGCTGAAAGTGGATCAGACTGAGCTGCGCCACACATTGTAGCCAATCAGCAGTAGGGGGTGTGTCCACTTAAGATGGGGGAGAAGAGAGAATTATCAAGCGGGAGATTTGAAAAAAGACTGCCGAAAGAAAGATGGCTGAGAGACATTATAAAAGAGAGAAGGTCAGAGGAATATCTGAGTTATGATCAGGCAAGAGCTTTATGACCAGCGTTAATATTAGTAAAGCTTTCCAGCATTGGAAATACCTAAAAGGGAAGGCCTGAAAATGGACGAAGAAGTTGCTTTGTTTCTGCTTCATACGTAACAGTTGTTTTGCTAAGTTTTACAGATATGTTGTTGTAATGTTAGCTATATTAACAAGGCAGTTTTGAATGTGATTGTTGGTCTAAAGCTGGAGTGCTGCTGGTGTCTATAACACTATAACTCTTGCTTGTATAGACGATTGTGTTCATTTTTTGTTCTTGGTTCACATTTGTTCATCATCTTCACTTTTATTTTTAATGAAGCATTATTTTGCTGTACTTCAGCTATGATAAAGAGACATCCACATTGTGTGTTGGTGCATTTTGGGGTCGAGCAATGAAGGCAGGGGTGTGTTTATTTGGGTTGATTTAAAATGTCAACAGTGTTTCTCAGAAATCACTTAAAACACCTTTAACGGATAGTGTTTGTACTTGGGTTGCTGAATATAATTAGTAATGTCGTCAATTAAAATGCAGTAAATGGTTAAACATTTCTTTGTCCCACTGACAAGTTTAATTAGTTGAAGGACCCCATTCAAAACCATGTTACTGTGAAGCCCATGATGTGCACATGGTAAGTTTTGTCTCCGAATTTTTCAATTCAAAGTTTTGTTGTCCTTTGGTGCGACACCCCTCTAATGTTGCTGTCACACCATAGGGCAGATTTCAGTTCAAATGTTTGTGACAACATTACCAAAAGGTACTTTGCTTGCTTATAAAAAAGTGGACATGTCAATATAGTCTTTCCTCCATTATCTCCCACTTTCAATCAGCAGGGTTGACAGATCGGTTTCCTTTTCTTTACCGCTCACCTACTTAGTCATCCATTTCCTCCATCCCCTTTTTTACCTCCTCCTACACTCCCTTTCACTTGGTTTTTCGTCTTTTGCAGATCTTTTTTTCTGTTCCATTCATTCTCTCTCATTCCTGCTCTCTAAAACACTTATCCTGTCATCTCTCGCCCCGTGTGTCCGTTCGAGTGCCCACGGTGGGCGGAAAGGTCTGTGAGTGTGTGATAATTGCTGTGTGCATTCTGATTTCAGACTGTAGGGTTCTTAAGGCCGCCGTCTGGACACACACCGACTGGAAGCTCTGTTGTACCTTATCTAAGCGTTCCTTTGCTTCTTGATGCTCTTTTTTTTTAAATAACCTTTTTATGATGAGAAAATTTACAGGGTTTTATGATCATGAAGTGGGTAGTTCTGATAAAGCTAGTCTGTAATTATTGAATATAAAGATTAAAAACATTTATTCAGTGGTTCTGAGGAGCATCTCCATTGGAGAGGACAAGACTGGTGAATTTTAGTCACACATTGTGTCACTGTTTCCAGTCTTTTCTGCAGTGATTTATCTACTGAGCAGCTGCTGTGGTGTAGCTTTTGGTGTCATGGAGTACGTTTGTGAATGTAGTGGTTTGCAGAAAGATCTCTGTTGCCATCTGGTGTTGATTTGGAGGAAATGCTTGTTTGATTTATCACTCCAGATATCAGATTTTTCTCGCTCATCTGACACAGACCAATGTTTTTTTTTTTTTTACACTGACTGATTTTTTTATTTATTGAGATCTGGGTTAACTACATTATATATATGGATCTGTGAACAATAAAAATGTTTACAATTTTAAAAGCTGTTAAAAAACTAAACACTATCATTCAAAAAACTGTGATACAAAAAAAATATGTTTTTGAAATTATATACATTATATGTGTGTGTGTGTATTACATACATATATGTATGTGTGTATGTATGTGTATATATACACATACACACACACATACATATATTATATATATATATATATATATATATATATATATATATATATATATATATATATATATATATATATATATATATATAATTTCAACAACATATTGCAAAAATTGAATATTTCGTTTTTTTGAATGATAGTGTTTAGTTTTTTAACAGCTTTTAAAATTGTAAATATCAATAAAAATGTATGCACATACACACATTTTTGGGACCTTTGCATGGACATTAACTTTATTGACATGCCATTATTAATCTGAGGGCTTTAATATGAAGTTGGATACTTGGATGTGTGTGTGTGTATGTCCGTGTGTTCATATATTATTTACTTCATATTAAACCCTACTGATTAATAATGGGATGGGAATAGTTGTGTGTGTGTATATATTTATGTATGTATGTATGTGTGTGTGTGTGTGTGTGTGTGTGTATATATATATATATATATATATATATATATATATATATATATAGTCCACATGGATCCCAAACCTGATACGTTTCCATTTTATGCTATATCAGTTGGATGTACTTTTATAATTATATAAAAATGTATTTTTTTTTTTTTTTTACAAATAAACATGGGAAGGCGTGTCAGACCTCATTAGGATATTATCTCTGTAAACAATAAAAATGTACACTTTGAAAAGGCCAAAAAAAGCTCACTGACTAAACTTCAATTATAATTTAAATACATTTTAGTAATAAATACATTGCTTAAGAAAAAACATCATTATTTTGGGGTCCAGATAATATGGTTAAAATTTCACCAGCAGGGTCAAACGTGTATCCCATCTGAGAGTTTTTCATTTATATTTTAGTAACCCTGCTCTGTTTGTGTTCAGGGGAAGGACCCTCTTTATGCCCAGATCAAAAAGGGGAAGAAGTGAAGGATCATGGGAACTCTGCACAGACGTGATCAGCGCTGGAGGGAGCAGGAGACCAAAACACTGGAGATTAACTCTCTGCCCTTTGTGTGTGTGTGTGTGAGTGAGAGAAAGAGAGTGTGTTTTGTATGAGTCCGGTCACTCCAGCCTCAACGGTCCACTTCTCCAAGCAGCCATCTCTCTAGAGCCGCCCCGTCCCCCCTCACGACTTCCTCCGTTACTCCCTCCGCAAGGATCAAGAGGGACAGACTCTCTCCATATCACTTTTTCTTTCTCACTGTGTTTTCTGCACATGACAGCAGGGCATTGTGGGTGATTTCAACCTTACAACACCCCTCATAGCCTTATGAGCCCAGTTCTGCAGCTTCATTCATGCTCTTCGTCCTACTTCCAGTTTCTGCCAGTCTGACTCTCTATAGAGACCGCATTACGGGAAACTCTCGAGGGGTGCCTGTCGGACCCCATACCACGCATCCCACCGTAACCCATCACAGAGCGGATCCATCTGTGACTTACGCAATTTATCCTTTTGGGTTTGTTTGGTTTTTCCTTCTCCCACATATTTGAGATTCTGCTGCTAGAAAGCTATGCAGAGCTTAAAAACCGAACTCGCGTTCTCTCGCGGATGGAGAACAGGCACGAAGAGCGACTTTTGCCAAATCTCAAGATTTCGGAGCAGCTGAATCTGACTGGGGGACTGGAGGGTACGAACATTGCAAAAACATGTGATTGAACTGTTCCTTCTCTATAGCTTTTGTACACTACTAATGAGAAAAAACAAAAACATGACGTTGAAATGGAATTTTTATAAGTCAAGTGGAGCCCTTGAAGTCAACTTTAGATGTGTTTTAGGGGTAAACATGGCTTTAAAATCTGATCGTTGGTTTGCCAAACTAATTTTGTAAATAATAATTATTATTATTATTGATAATAATAATGACGACAATGACGATGACAAATAATAATGATGATAATAATAATGGTTCCGATTATAACAGTGTTCATTCCATCTTGCGGACTTCCGTGCCATAAAATAGGCTGGCCTTAGTGATGCAAACTCCTCATGAAACCCAAGCAATATTAACATGTGTCCCAAGCGCCCAAGTGGTTTACGTTGCTTTCTCAGTCTTTTGATTTCCAGGGATGTGGAGACTGTCTTTTTAAGTGGCCTGAAACAAACCCCGGAAGACTGTTATGTTTTTAATGCCTGAAAGGGTCCAGTGGATAATATGTGTGGCGTCATATTTATGTAATTCTTTTGGGTTGTTGTCAAGCTGGTTAATGTGATAGAGGAAGACCAGAGCTTCTCTCGACGTGTTCATCTCAAATACGCATGTACACAAACACATACATATTCATGCAGACCTTAAAGTCAATATGACATCGAAAGGGGCTGTTTACTTTTTTAAAACACCTTTCTGCACATTTATCAGTGCATGTTATTCCAAAGAGAAAATGTCTTGAGTGTTAAACTTCCTTTTTGACTAACAAAACCAAGGCCAAACAGCAGATATCCTGACATTCATTTAATGTTGGTAAACAAATTGGGGAAAAAATATTGGCTCCAATCTGATATATGTAATGCCGACTTTTTACAATTCAGTCAATCCCTAATGTGAATTCCAGCCCCCATTTATTGAATATCCTGTTTTACTCATTAAGACTAAAATGGGTCGCGAAGGCTGTTTCATGTTGACTTTAGGGCCGTCTGGTCACATTAAAACACTCCAGAATATCTGTCTGTAACCCAACCGCCAATCAGAGAAAATCACCATGAATGGCATCTGTTTTTATTGCATCTGAAAAGCTCAGAGCATTCCATTACTGTGATGACAACTTCCTCCTATTTTATGGCCAGAGTCCCATTTTAATTTAAAATAAAAGCAGTTTTGGACCTTCAAGTTCTAAATTTTGAGCATTAAGAAGACGAGGGTGAAAATCAAGGTGAATGGGAGTCCTTACGATTTCAGTACATTTGGTTTTTGCCTTTACCTCAGCTAATGGTTTGGTAATGTAAAAGGACACGTTATTTTTATCTTGATGATGATGATGACATTCTACAGTGGATTTTTAGAGCATTTTTTTCTTTTCTCTTGATTTACGTAACCCACCATGTAATACTGTTACCAATAAACACATCCCAAAATGTTTCTCTGCCTTTGCTTTATAAATGTATACAGGTTTGGAACAACTTGAGGGTAAGTGATGACATTTTTTTTATTTTTTGAGTGAACAATTGATTTAAAGCTTCACTGTGTAACTTTTTTAGTTTATTCTTAGCTAAAAACACTTAGTTCTTTCAAAAATATATGTGCTCATTAATGTATATTTACTTCTTTCAAGTAATAAAGTATTCTCCTAAGTTTATAATATGCCATTGAAAATCCATACGGGTGAGGGGTTCGAATGCCGGTCGCCATGTTGCCCCTCCATCTTGAAAGTACATTAGCCAAAGAGGGACATACCCGTAAATTCAAGCTGGGCTTTTTGCGTTTTAACACTCGATGGCACTCATTGACGAGGTCAAACTGGAAGCCATGTTAATCTTGGACTAAATCGGCCACCGTAGGAGTTAAAACGAAATCGAGAGGAACAGAAACTAATATTCACTGGATTGTCATATACCTTTACACCGCTAGATAAAAATCACACAGTGTAGCTTTAAAGGCCCACTGAAGTGCCTTGAAACGCGTAGCATTATTCAATGCGTTGATGTAATTTCTCTAAAACAGGGAGACAGGGTGGGGTGTATGGAAAAGCACCTCCCCTATTTTTAAAATAGCCAATAGTGTTGTGTTTATATCACAGCTTGACTAGAGCTTTTTAGCTCAGTAAAGGTGCAGTTTCCTCCTAATCTCTAACCGTTTCTCCTCTAATCAGCCCCATATCCCTTTAAAAAGTAATTCTGTGCAGAATTTAAATGGTGTCCGATACGTTTTCTGGTTGGCAGCGACTCACGCATATGATCCGCTCTGTGCTTTTGTGTCTTTGGATTGGGGTTTGTGGCGCTGTAACTAAAACCCAATTTATACTTCTGCTTCAAGTGTATGTCATAAGCCCTTTTCCCACGGGATGAGTATTATCTAGGGACCTCTGTGATTTAGAAATTACCCAAAAAATAGAAAATCTGTGACCAAATAACTGTCAGATTTCAGCTGCAGCTTTGGGCGTCTATTTATAATCTAGGGGGTGGGACACTTTCGATTCTAGAGAGCATTTAATTGGACAGAACATCTGATGAGAAGCTAAAGTGCAAAATGATGTCATCAAAATCATTAATCCATATTGGCCATATGCTTTGAACACACCTTCTAAATGTGAATTTTGTCATTGGTTTGGAGCACATTAGCTAGACATAATCATGCTAAAAGCCGAAAACTTTCTAAAAATTGATTGCATGGGGACTTTAAGAGAAAAAAGAATCATGAGCATGTAATATTCCTGTCTTGTGTTCCCCTTGTCTTGTGTGGACAAGTTCTTGGATTTTCTGTTTGTTTTTTGATATTAAAGTTGTCATGAACTGAATTTTTTTTATACTGTTGACGGTCAACTAATGACGTTTGTGTGGTTTTTACATTCAAAAATATCATAACTAATAAGTAATAGGCTATTTTCTACACTGGTTTTGAGGCTCTCCTGAACGCTGGGTTTTGATGGGCGTGCCGCAATGGAGACCTGGAAGTAAACACCCACAGCTAGGATTGGAGAAGATTTGCATATTTAATGAGCTTCAGCTCCCCTGTCAGTTCACATGAGTGAGGAATGATTCTCTTAATCACAGCGCTCCTAAACGTCTTTATCAAACAAACACAATGATTTATTTCTCATCCACCCACGATTGATTGAAATATTTTTTTTGTATTACATGGCCCGCCCGATCGGTGGATATATGCGCTAACACACACACACACACATAAAGGAATATTATTTCACTATTTGAGATTCACTGGCCTGACGACGGGCGTATGTGTTGGTACCCCATCTAGAAAACACATAGCCCCGGGACTACTATTACATATAAAAAAAAGGACATTTTACTCACATACGTGTGTTGCACCATTCCTGTTGGTTCCAATATAGAAGGCACAGTAGTGTTGTAACGATACCAAAATTATGACTTCGATACGATACCAGACTAAAACACCTCGATACCAATACTAGATCGAGACCACGGTAAAAAAAAAAAAAAAAAAAAAAAAAGATAATATGAATATGACAAACCTTATTATTCATTGTTTTATTTTTTTACTAAAATTTCACTTGGCCAGCATGTTCCTGCTCTGGTTTTTGACCATTCCCTCCTCTTATTGCTATAATAACTAGGCTACATGCCAGTGTGAACATCCTTACGGAGATCACATCATCAATGATAATGATATCATTCACGAACCATTCACTTTTCAACAGGTTGAGATGACCAAAATCTTATTTCATGATATGAATCATTTAATTTTTTAATGTAATTTTATAATTATAATAGATTTTTAATTGTATCATTGTTTTTAAAAATAAGCAAAAAATGCAAATTACAAACAATATGACAAAAAAGTGCTTTATTTTTCAGCTACATTAGGTCTATGTAACAGTACCAAGTCAGAAAGAAATTAAATAATCAAATATAAAATTGCTTACTTAGTCTTCACTCTATAATTTAATAATTCACTGATTCTTAATAAATATATTTGTTATTTAGCCAAGCATGTGGTGGTTTTCTATTTTTCATTGGTGTTTGATTAACATTAATCACAGAATATTAATTAACCACACAAAGACCTGCACGGCTTTCATTACCTCAGCTGTATACGCTCACTAAAGACATCCGTCTGTGTTTACCTGAATACTCGCCAGGCCGTGCATTTTACATGTTTGACCATTCAAACCCAAATAATAATCCGCGAAAGAACTGAATGGCGATCGCATGTCTGAAAGGCGTGTATTCCTTTTGCTTTCTTTGTCATGCGCTGCATGTATATATTTAACTCTTCTACTTCCAATGTTTAGTGAACGGTGGAAGCAGAGCTCTGCACACACGTCCTGACCCCTGCTGTCACACAGCGACGCAAATTAAGAAATACAGGAAATAACAAAAGTCCACACAAGACAAGGGGGCACAAGACAGGAATCATGACAATGAACAAGACATTCCAAGAATATCAACTGTAGCCTACCTTGCTTTTTAGTACCGCTGCATCCACACCACTAGGTGTCAGGATAAAGTTCAGTACTACAGCTGTATCTGCCAGTGAATTACATTTGCCATCCTTGTACATTCTTTATATTAACACAATTATAGACAAACAGTGAAATTTCCACTTGTTATTTCAACCTAAATTTGAAAAAGAAAAGAGAACATTTTACTATACCTTGAAATGCTGTTTCAAATGTTCAATTATCTAGCCAGATACAATCTAAATTAGATTCAGAATGTGAATTGAATCACTGAACTGGATCCCTGCCCAATAAATGAGCTAATTTAGGCATTTCATTGAACACAACACTCAACTTCACTTTCAACTGGCTTATGGGGAATATTAATACACTAGACCTGCTTAGTTTGTTTTCTCTTTTGCAGGAACTTGTTTCAGGAGCAGTTTTTTTTCCGATCACATTTTAAAATGAACCTTCTTTGTCATTCTTGAGGGCAAATCAACATGTAAGAGATGTCACTAACCAGATGTCACAGGTCAAATAACCTTTAGCATATTTGCATTCTTGGTGTAGTAAGATTCCCTCTTTCTCAGGTATGGGGAGTGATTTACAAGGTTATGAATTAGTTTATTTTTTGCTTAAAGGGTTAGTTCAACCAAAAATGCATGTCATTAAAGACTCACCCTAATGTCGTTCCACACCCGTAAGACCTCCGTTCATTTTTGGAACACAGTTTAAGATATTTTATATTTAGTCCGACAGTGCATCCAAGTGTATGCACACTATACTGTCCATGTCCAGAAAGGGAATAAAAACATAATCAAAGTAGTCCATCCGTGACATCAGTTAATTAGAATCCCTTGAAGCATCAGAAATACATTTTGGTCCAAAAATAACAAAAACTACGACTTTATCCAGCATTGTCTTCTCTTCCGCGTTTGTTTTCAGTCCTCAAATAAAGATTCAAACGGTCATGAGTCAGCGGATTGATTCATGATTCGGATCGTGTGTCAAACTGTTGAAATCACATGGAATCGATCAGAATCATTGATCGATTCACTGATTCATGACTGTTTGAATCTTTATTTGAGGTTTGAAAACAAACACAGAAGAGAAGACAATGCTGAATAAAGTCGTAGTTTTCATTAATGTCATTAATTTTATTTTTGGGTAAACAAACCCTTTAAGTAAATTCACAAGCCTTGGTTGGTAAATATCCTTCTTTCTGATTGTTTTGACTACACTTGTGAAAGGCCTAGTACACACGTACATGGGTATTTTTATAACTAGAGTTTTTCATCCTGTTTTTAAAAACAATCACAGAAGCACGGTTTTAAAAAAATCTCTGTCCACATGAAAACTCAAAAACATGCTATGATTGGCTGCCTGATTTCCACATGGGTCCCATTCATGGCACCGATGCACTGAGGGATGCCATGGGCTCGGTGAAAGCCTTCTAAAAGTTCCTCTACTTTGGACTCGGAGTCATGTACCTGTATACAGGGGCAGGGTCCAAGTGGACTGTAATAGCTTCACACATTTGCCTTTCTATTTAGTATTATTATTGCATTCTGGCACCTCTGTTCTGCAATACAATGAGATAACTGCACATGTATCTGCATACATGTGATAAGCACTGTTAACGGAGTAACTTAAAGCTACGTCAGCTGTCATAAAGGAGATAACTGCGCACAATCTGACATCAAACAAACGAAAGAACGACGCACACTTAGACTTCACAAGCCGAAATCTCCGGTTTCACCGTCTACACGACAACGCTGCAACCAAAGTTTCGAAAAATCTTCACCTTGGCCGGAGTTTTCAAAAAAGTCTGGTTTCAGTATTTTGTACTGTTACGGTCCAAAATATGGGTTTGATATTCATTCATTTTATTTTACATTTATTTTACCATTTCCAATTCCAATATTCATCTCAAATAAGTGTTTCAATCCTCTCACAGTGACGATAAATAAATCTTAAACATAAAAAGTTTCTTACATTTTTTTGAGTTCTTTAACGGACAGTGTACCCAAAATAGGGTCACAGAGAACTAAATTAACTGTACCCTTTTTACTTCCATTTTTTTTATATAGTTAAAACTAAAATATCTGTACAGAAATTAGCTTTCAAAAATAAACCCACCATAAGAAATATTCAATTAAGTAAAAAGTGTGACAGTTAACCCCGGTCTCCTTTATTACAAACATTTCAAGAGGTAAAGCTCTTAAAATCTACATTTTAAGAATTTCTTTTAAAAGCACTAACTTTGCTTGCAGATTAGATTCTTGATGAGGGAGAGACTACTAAGAGTAAAGCACATCCTCTGTGAATGTAATCACAATATAGGCCAATACTTTTATGTTTCTTCTAGCCTACCTAGTGTGAAGACGTAATGAGTGTTTGAGTTAGGTTGTTTGACAATAGAAGAAGCTGTGCCTTCATGGATTTCTGTGGTTCTTGACTGACCGCATTCTTTGACAATGAAAACAGTCCTTTGCTGGCGTTCAGTGAAGTGACTTGTTTGACGAGACATTCCTTTATCTCTTCATTAGCTCACGAACATGCTCATCCAACCTCATTCCAGTCTGAAGGCCAATGGGCGAGTTCTCACTCTATATGCTATTTATCCTCTGACAACTGCGACACAACACAGTTTAATTTGTACATGCTGGAACATTTTGAATCATAAAGGAGTAACTCAATGGATTATTAATTATGAGGGGCTGAGGAGAGACTCATCTCTTTTTGATGATCTTCCTGAAACCTTTGAGTCAGAATGATGGAACAGGTAAGAAACCATGAAATGAATTGTATTGTTATTAGCTATTAGTTATTAACTAATAACTTATTAGTTATTAGTTATTAAAAATATCTTTTAAATGCAATCTATGCTTAATTTTTACCCTTAAAAACAAATTAACCCATAAAATGTTATATTAGACATTTGTGCAGAAAATCAAGTTTTGCTCAAAAAGTTTTAAGATAGACCCATGGGGATATGGCACGTACAATAGTTATAAAATGTTTCTGGATATAACTAATTTTGGTAGTACAATGATATTCGTTGAAATACCATATAAATACCATAAATATGGTAATCATTCAGTACCATGGCATTGCCATCTCTTTTGTGAGAGTTTCCTATACTTTAAATGTATTGACTTTTTTTTTTTTTTAAATGAAAGCAGTCAAAATGTTGATGGAAATAACCAGAAGTTCCTTAATAAAGCACTAGTGTTGATTTTCTTCAGTTTAATGACTTCCGAATGCTATTGTTTATTTTGACATTGCCATTTTATGTTATGTTTTTCATTAAGATTAGTATTAATATTCATATTAAACACACCATTCAAACAATTTGTCACTAATGTTTGGTCAATTAAAATGTACGGAATTTGATTGGGCAATGATAGCATGTCATTACATTCTGATCCCTGAAACAGAAAGTGGATGGTGTTGTGCTACAAAGCAGTTTATTTGTTAAGCGTCAAGATATTGCTGACAATACAAACCTATCATATGCATTCCATAGTTCAATGTAAAGTTTACTTTGATATTTTTAACATTTGCTACATTTTATACATCAGGAAGAATCAATAGACTTTAAGACCCTGAAGGCACGGTTCCAGGGGGAAAATGGTCTGAAGATCCAGACTAAACCTACCATCCCAGATAAACCCAAATCCATCCCTCCACCGACAAAAACCAGCAATCCCTTGATCTCATCTATCAATGCTGCAGTGAACAAAGGGACGTTTCATGCACCACGAGTAGTCTTCAAAGATGACAAAAATCTCAGTCGCCAGCTCTCTCCACCCTGGGGATTAAAGACTAGAGAGAACCAGCCCATCAATAATGCTGAACTGCTGGATAATAACCCGAAGAAGGAGGTTGACACTGTTAAGAAGAATCTGAAAGACAAGAAGCTTCCACTGGTTCTGCCAGTGAGTCCCAAAAAAGCAGAAACCCCAGAATCCGCATCCAGCCCACTTACACCCGAGTCTGTTTCACCATTCAAAGTGTCAACACCCAAAAAGTTTGAATTTATCCCTCAAAAAAATAGTAAAAATGAATGTAAGAAGACAGACCCCGTGAAGGAGGTAGGCCTTACCAAAAAATCTTTAAAGGACAGGAATTTCCCACTGGTTCTGCCAGTGCCTCCAAAAAAATCAAAAACCCTAGAGCCTGAATCCAGAACACCTACACCTGAGTCCATTTCACCAGGCAGAGTGTCCACGCCTAATCATTTTATATTTACCACTCAAAAAACTAGCAAAGATGAGAATGAGAAGGCAGACACTGCTAGGGAGGTCAACATTGCCAAAGAGTCTCTGAAGGACAGGAATCTTCCACTTGTCCTGCCACTGGCTACAATAAAAGCTACCCCAGAGCCCGAACCCAGTCCCTATACACCTGTTTCCAATTCACCAGCTGATAATTTTGTATTTACCACTCAAAAAAATTGCAAAGATGAAATTGAGAAGACAGATACAGTGGCAAGGCCAACACCAGCTATTCGTACCCCTGCTCCAAGTCACTCAGCTCCTGCTGGCCCATTGGTAACAGCCAATCCCCCTATGGAAAGTGTACCTGTTGTGCCTAAGGCTGTAGTCCCTTCTCAGACTTCAGCTGGAGCACCACCTGTCCCCGACATTCCTGCCCCAACAATTCCAGTTCCAAGTATTCCGACCTCTGCCAGCCCTGAGCCAAACATTCCTGAACCAGCCATTCCAACACCAGTCATTCCCTCTCAAGATGTTCCTAAATCAAAGACTTCTAAGCCAGGAACCTCTAGTTCAGCTCCTTTTGAAATAGAACCTCTTAAACCAAATATACATTTGCTCAGTTTATCAGAAGTATTTCCTCCCCCTCAAGAAAGTCCACCTCCAGAGTTCACCGATATTCCTCCCCCTGTTCTTTATGAAGATTTTCCAGATGAAGACCTTACTGAGCAAGCTATACCCACTCCAGCGATCCGTACATCTATTGGCCCCGCTCCAAGGAATCCAGACAACTGGTTAGCCTCCCCTGCCCCGACCACCCCTCCAGTGGTATCTCCAGAGCCCTTAGAATATACACCAGGTCCAGACTCAAGACTTACAGTCTCAAGCCCTCCTCCAAATGTTCATACTCCAGCTGCACCAGTAGACAAGGTACTGGAGAATGCAAAAGCTCTTACTGACAATATTAAACTAAAGAGAACTGATGGGGACCAGTCCTCATCCAAGCCCCTTTCAGCCCTCTCAGTCTTGGCGAGAGCAGAGGAGATGGCCTCAGTGAAACGGACACCAAACGATAGCAGAATATTTAACCTTCTGGAAAGGGCTAAGAGAAAGACCACAGTTACCCAGCTGGCCACCACACCTGAAAATACAACCCCAATTGAGACAGCTACACCCAAGATGCCTCTGCCTGAAACTCCCACACCTCTCCCTGAGACTGTCACAACTGAGGTGACTCAGTCTAAACTAGCTACACCTGAAAAAGCCTCACCACAGCTTGTCACAGTTGTAGAACCACTGCCTGAGGAAACCCCACCTGTACCAGAAGAGTTTGATATCCTTGAACTCCCCCCAGTTGACTATGTGAGTCAAGCTCGGTTGCTACATAAGACTCAACCACCCGAAACTTCCAAGAATGATGGCCTTGAGCACAGTAAGTATCTTTTTAAGCTAGGTTGACACTGATAATCTTGCCCACAAATTTCTTGTCTAAGATCAGTTTCATCCATCATATAAGGTTATCTTTATTGATTGATGTCTTCTATCATTAACTGCCATTAAGTGTGACATTAAATGTTATGCACTGCTCCTAAATCAGCACAATTTTTTTTTTTTTTTTTTGTCGCAAGTAAATACCTTTTACCAGTGTAAAACTGTTTAAATGCCTTTTTGATTATGAGGAGTTAGGTGGATTCCATACGTCACAGAGGGTTGGTATGCAGAATATGTGGCTCTATATGTGGTCTATTGTGGCTAATGTTGAGCAACATTTCTGTCATAATCAGAATGACAAAGAATGTTTTGTCTCAAGGAAATATACATACAAGTAAGACTTTTTTAGTTAAACTAAATGCTAATGTGTAATTAGACCATATTGCTCATAGAAATTGTCACAGCTTAGATTGAAATTACATCTACTGTCAATTATGTGGTATTAAATATGATCACCTAAAATTGTGAAAAGAGAAACCCTTTGTACCCTCTCATATTTTATCAGGCTTATTATTTTATAAGTATTAGCATCATGCTTCCTCTATTTTCATTCTGTAGTCTGCGCTTCCTCTACCTTGCCATTTTCATTGGCTTTGCAGACAACTTTCTCAGTTTGCAATCTCTTCCTCATGCTTCTTTTTGAGGTGTATGCATTTTTTTCCTTCAGAAATCAACAAATGCATTAAAAATATCTTAATTTAAAAAACAAAGATATCCAATAAACATAATTGACAATATTAACTTGACATAAGATAATACGTTTTTTTCTTTTCTACAAAATGTGCTGAATTAAATGTATTTATTCATTTATTTATTTATTAAGTTGGTGGTCCAGTGGTTGTCTGTTCTAATACATCTTCTCTTGTTTCTGTAGGGGTGGTGACAGTGGTTAAACAAGTGAATCCACCTCCCCCACCGCCTAGAAAGGCTCTGCCAGCCATTCCTATTGTGGACCCTCAACTTGAGAAACCAACTCATTCTCCTGTCAGAGACTTCCAGATTCCCACAACACCATCTGAGCCTCTAGAAAAACACGGTAACTTTCTCAAGATATTTCTCAGAAGTGTTTGCCCACTGAGACCCTGTCCCAAATGGCACACTTAATGTGCACTTTCAGCCTTGTGGACTTACAATGGCCGCTGCATACGTGTCCGTTAAGTCCACAAGACCGTAGGGTGTCCCATTCGTCATTTAAGCTTAAAGAAGGCTGCTATGCTCCCTAAATGCGCACTTCAGATGAGCTACGCAGAGGACTTCTACCCGGCAGTCAAAGCGGCATTATGTCGTGAAAGTGCGGACTCACGGAAGACTGTGAGGGTGTTATTTGGGACAGGGCCTACTACTCTTTTTCCATGGGAATGAATCGTTGCTAGTTACAAGCCAGTGCCAGAACCAGTTTGGGGTTAGTTCAACTGACGATCCTTCTAAGAACCAGTTTGCCTTTCCAATGGCTATAGAGAGCCCCCATAGAGCCATGTCTTACTTCACTGTATGTGTCTTATCTTTCTCAGCAATGCTAGTAAGGCAGCGGGAAACACAAACACTGAAACACACCAGGCTTGTTCGAGATGCATCGGCGCTGCTCAGACCAGTCTCCATATGATATCAAAATACCGCATGAGTGATTCAAAAGCATAAGGAGTCTTATGATCTCGCTGTACATTGATGTCATACATCGATTGGTCTGCACAGCACCGATGCATCTCGAACAAGCCTTTCATCAACAATGGCGAAAGTTGTTACTATTGATGCACATTGCTTTACGATCCTACATTGGCATCAAAACACAGAAAATCCAACACATTCGTGAAGCTCGCCGTAATTTGTAGACAGAGATTACAATCTAGCATCTTAATTTGCTGCCATTTAAAAAATGGCACATCTCAAGTTTGTGTTCGTCTTGTTGGTCACGGTAACCCCGCCCCCAGCCATTGACACAAACGGTTCTTACTTCTAAACCAGCAATGTTTGGGTGCTACTTTAAGAACCACTTTTCCTGGCTTGGAGCTGGAGCTTTGGATGTGGAAAGACAAATAACTGATTTGAAACTAGGCTCTGGCTCTGAACCAACACCAGCACTGCCTTGGTGGAAAAGGGGTATAAATGTGTAAATTACCATTTTTCTTTCTTCATTAGAACATTCACTACATGACTACTCATTTGGGAATGTGTTTTATGAAGATGTTGAAGAACCTGAGGCTCCAGCAGTTTCAACCTTTAGGCCTCCATCAAACCCATCTTCAGATTATAGTTCCAGAAAGCCAGTTTCAGTTCACGAGGAGGCATTCCTGAAACAGCTGAGCCCAAAAAATAAGGGGCAAGAAGATGCCTTTTTGAACACGGGGAATAGAGACAGTGTGGATGTGGATTATGGGTCTGTGAGCTCTCTAAATCCAGACACTCAAGTTCCTGTACTTCAGGACTCGGAGCGAAGCTCACCTGCCTTGTCTCCATCAGGGTAAGCCATTAGCTTCCTGATTATGTATTGTGGCCACAGAAAATAAAATGGCTTTTGTGTTTGTGTTCTCAGTATTGAATGCTGAGTGACATTATCAATATTACCAATTTCCCCCAGGACCCTTGAAAGAGATCGCAATGTTATTGAAGATCAAGCAAACAGTAAAAAAGGCAAAACACCAAAGAATAAGAAACAGAAAGGAACTCCAAAGAGTAAGTGGAAGAAGTCTTCTCTAAAATAGGCTAATGCTGTTATGAAGTGTAAGGCAAGTGAAAGGCAAACAAATACAATTTAGCTATACTTATATGTACATAATTTTGCTTCTCGAGTAAATGCATCTTGTTTTATTTTCGTATTTATTTTTTGGTGCAGTGTTAGTGATTCATGTTCTCAGTAAACTCATCTCTGATGACCTTCTGACCTCCAAAGAAATGATAAACACATTTATCAGTTTATTTTAGATTCACTTTTATCTTCAAAGTATTCTACTGACTAACATGTTTTGTATTTTTTGCGACTTAGATCCATATGCTGATGCAGCGGCTGCGGCTGTGGCTGCGGTAAGTCTTTTTTTGGGGATTTGTTTAGTTTTTACCATTATTGTTCAAAATTGTTTTTAGAATGACAGCTGAACGTTTGAACGTTAATGTCAGGACCTTTTGTTTGCAATACTAATAATACTACTTTTTGTATCTTCCTATTGCATGTTCCGTTGTTGCAATGATCTGTTCATACATGTTGTCTTCAATTAAGGAGACTCCACCTAAAAGGTTGTTCTCCAGGTTTGTACTTTTTATTTTTAAACTCGTACTAATCATTGAAACTACATTTACATTCCCAAAACAATCTGACTGTAACAATGGAAAACTTCGATCCGCAGGAAGAACTCAGAAAAAGTGGCAGATGAAAAAGAACTAAAGAAGAAAGAGAAACAACGTGAAAAGGAAAAAGAGAAAGAGAGGGAAAGAGAAAAGAGGGAGCAGAAAGAAAAGGAAAAGAAGGAAAATGAAATGAGGAAAAAATTTAAGGTATTTTTTTCCCCATTTTGGACTGTCAGTATTTTTATGTCTTTGCACTAATCATTTTGCCTGATTATTCTAACTCTCACAATCCATTACTTATTACAATCCATATCCCACTCCTCAGGTACATTCACCATCACTAAAACCTGTTCGTTTTAACAATCAAAAGTGAAATGAGCCTTACATTTCAATTTCTCGCTAACAGCAAGAAACCTTTTCTAATGCGCATGGCAAGTACAGTAAGTGATGTGCACATTCATGCAACTTTCTATTGATGTTTAATGCAGATCACAGGCCAGGAAGAGGCCATTTATCATGTTAAAGTGATTGAGGACTGTAAGGGCCGTAAAAACGACCTGCCGGTGAAGGTTGGAGACACCGTGAGCATCATCCGTACCGACAAATGTCCTAAAGGGAAATGGCTGGCTAAGGACAGCAACAACAAATGTGAGCAAAATACACAAATTCATTTAATGCCAGCGTATCTTGGCACGCGCATAATTAGCATGACGCTAAATGAGTATTACAGATAAATGGAGTGCAGAAAATAAGCATTGTCATGAATTTACCCTGATAAGGACTAAATGCCTGAATGGATCTGTCACCAAGCAAAGACCTGAACGAGTCCTTGAGCTTTGACTAATCTGTTAGACTGTGTATGTAAGAGCTTATCTCATTTTTCAGATGCTTCTGCTGGAATGCAGATTGGCAATGTGCTGTGTGTTGTTTTTCAGATGGTTATGTCCCGGTGGAGAGTATGGATTTGAACATCAATGGAATTATGGAGCTGGGGAAGATGACAACAGCATCTAACAGACCAAACGGCAATGGACACAAAAGCACAGAGGTCACCAGTACAAACAGCAGGTAGCCATTGACTTGACATCAGCTATAGGCTTACTGCAATACACAGTAGTATTGCTATGCTAACACTGCATGTTGATCTTGATCTGCAGTTCAAATTAATGGTTTATTTTTGTATCTGTATTTTGTAGGACCTCTGAGCATTATGAAATGAACCAGAGCTGTAAGCACCTTTTTTAATCTTTTTCAAAAAATATTTTTATGTTATATTAACATATTGTATTATGTTTTGTGTTTTACACCAGCCACGACCACAAGTAACAGGATATTATGATGATAGCTTTCTTCTGCGTCACACTAAATAGCCCCGCCTACTGTGAAATGTCATTGGTCCAACACCCCACCCACACTTCATACATCAAATATTCTCTGCATTTTTATTGTAACACTCAGAGGTGTAAAGAGTTAGCCTGACGTGGTCATACT
Source organism: Pseudorasbora parva (assembly GCF_024679245.1). Lineage (NCBI taxonomy): Eukaryota > Metazoa > Chordata > Actinopteri > Cypriniformes > Gobionidae > Pseudorasbora > Pseudorasbora parva. The sequence goes on along the minus strand of NC_090186.1, from coordinate 13,012,878 downwards.
CAATTCTAGTCAGAATATGAGTCTGAAACTGCTCCATTGGGCTGTGATTATGGGGCGTGTTTCAACCGAACCAGGAAAGACCTCAATCAGACCACAACCAATCAAAGCAACGAATCGACGCATTGTCAAATGTCAACAGAGTTCAACTGCACTGTGTTGCCAAGTCCACTTTTTTTCCGCGGGTTGTTTTCCATGTCCACGGGATGAAGCGAATATTATGTGATATATAGACCCATGAGTGCGAATTTTAGCAGGCAACCGTGCCAAAATAACACACATTTTACCCCCAAACACAATTTTTTTTTCCGGAGAACCACCCCCCATCGTCTAAAACCCGCGCTAATGATTTCATTGGTCCGAACAGTTTATCTTCGGAGATAATTACTCCTCCATGGAGCGAGGCCAGACCGAACCACCCGACCTAAAAAAATTGTGGGTGGGGCTAAGTTCGGCTGGCATCCAGGCTAGTAAAGAGTACCTGAAAACCATAATTAAAGGGATAGTTTACCCCAAAATTAAACTATTCCATAATTTACTCCCCCTCAAGCCATCGTATATGACATTTTTCTTTCAGGCGAATACAATTGGAGTTATATAAAAAAAAATGCCCTGGCTAATCCAAGCATTATAATGGCAGCCTGAAATTTGAAGCCCAAAAAAGTGCATCCATCCATTATAAAAGTAACCCACACGGATCCAGGGGCTTAATAATTGCCTTCTGAAGCGAAGCAATGGGTTTGTGAAAGAAAAATATCGATATTTAAAACTTATATCTAGCTTCCAGTGGACCGCCTTCCTTATTCAACTTACGAAGAACGTGATGCCTCTCGGCATTCAAAACTCTTACAGCTATGTTTGACGTCATCGTCGCACCGGTAATGTTTTTTCCGTAAGTTGAATACTGAATAAGGTCCACCGGATACTTTTAATACAGAGTGGCTTTAATTGTCCCATTAAGACTTACTTTGATTGTAATACAATATTATTTAAATATTTTGGATTGCCATCTAGAAACCATAAAATAAAGATGGGAAATATTAGAAGACTATGGTATTATAATATCGTCTGATGATACTTTATTTTATTGTTATATATTTTTATTTTATTATATATTTTTTGATTTATTTCCTCAGTCTCAGAAGACAGCGAGGAGTGGACAGCTGAGGATGATGATCCAGTGTTTGGTTCTCCCGATGAAACCTCACACATGTAAGTATCACCTTGTGTGTTTGTATGTGCCCTTTTATTTGTACTCGGTAACAAAACTTGACTATTAGCTATTGTATTGTTTACAAGAGGTGTATTCTCAATCTTTCAGAGGGCTGAATCAGTCGCTGGCCACACCAGCTCAAGGTGAGTCATTGATGAGACATGCCTGAAAAATGTTCACAGGAAGCAGGAACAACTAAGACAGAGATAAAACTCTAGGAAAACTGTCATTATCATTTACAAAAACATAAAATTGTGAACTAATGAACAAAAACAATTATGGAGTTGAAAAAAATGATGTCATAATTATGACATTAAATGTGAAACATTATGACATAAATAATCATAATTATGACAAAAAAGTCCCAATTTTGACAAAAAGTACCAAATGACAGTGACAATGACAAAACTTTGACAGTGTCAAAAGTATGAGTTAAAATTTTTATTACGACATTAAAATTTGAAATAAGCTAAAAAATGATAATTATGACATAAAAAGTAATTAATTAATGTAATTAATTGTCATAAAAGTCATAACTATGACGAAAAAGTTGAAATTGATACTTGAGATACTAAATCAGAATTATTTGATAAAACGGCATAATTATGACAAATAATTCTACTTTTTTTCTTTTGTCCCTGTATCAATGTTTTCCCTCTTTCAGGTCATGTGCAACCAACCCAAACTGATTCAGCTTACACAAATGTGCAGTAAGTTCTATTCTATTCTATTCTGGAAGTATTCTGCTCTCTAAACCCTAATGCTCAAAATAATTCATTGAGTTGAGTAGGGCAAACTTAAATAATGCAAATTAGTTCAATCAACTTGAATACTTATTTTCCCTTTTTCTTTTGGGTTCACAAAACTGACACATTTTAAGTAATGAGCATTCTTTTTTATTGTTTTGAGTTTTATGAACTTGTTTCTTTTCATTTAGACAAACTTAAATTTAACTGTGCAGGGATTTCTATTTCCCAGCATGCTTTGCCATGACACTGGAAAGGGAGAGTAAATTAAGTAAATATTATGTGTTATAATTATTTTTATTTATTTTTTGTGTAAGATTAATGTTAAGTGGGACATTTAGTAGTGTTTAATGTTTTCATTTCGTGGAATATGCGTTTGTAATTGATTACATTTTTTTTTACGCTTTTCCAACTTATTTGAGTTTAAGTGTTTTCTTTTCACTAAAAATGGCACATATTGTACTACCTATGCATTAAAAACACAAGTTATTGTTTGTTTATTGTGTGTTGCAGACCAAAACAGGAAGCACTTCAAAGACTATCCACATTCTTTATGCAACCCAAGACACCCTCTCCACTTCTAACACAAGACAACAACCCAATGTATGACAACACTTTACTTATTATTTCCTATTTTCTTTCGAATTCACTGGAGATCACTTAATGTAAATGAGAAGATTACAGGATATCAAGTAATCTTGCTTGCTCTACTTCCTGTTTCCATATTTGGCTGTTTGCGCATCCAGAATGCCAGAGCCTAAACCAGGTATGATTTCAGTCTCTAAACCTTAATTACATAAACAACCACATCTACCCACACTCACTTTTTTCTCTCTTTTTTCCCCCCGCTCCTCCACTTCTGGTTTCATCTGTTAGTGCATGAACAGGATCCTGTCAGCTTGTAAGTATTCTCTCAAATGCGCAAGTTCTCAAATGTAATTTATGACATGCCTTTTCTCCACAGGAGTATGTGGTCAGACTGGTTTTACATGAATTTTTGAGATGGTTTTTCAGAAAGCATGTCTCATTCCTCAGCCTGTGCAGCACTGCTGATGACCTGATCATGCTAACTGCTATCTTGTGTTGTTGTTAGAAATAACGAGGAAGAAGATTTGGAAGTCTCAGAGCTCCAGTTTCTTCCTCCTCCGGACCTGTATGCTGATATCATAGCTGGAGACTCCATGCCCATTTACAGCAAGTACGTATATTGCACATGTATTGTACACAACACATGTTGAACTTTTGCTGACAACACGCCCCATATAAGAAGGTGATGTTGAACTAATATAGGGTTAGTTCACAAAATGCTTCGCCACCATTGACAGGTTATTGCGGAAATCTGGAAATTACACGGTAGGGAGCGCTGTTACGGATCTTCTGAAATAGAACAGCATCTATAGTATCCACATCCAAAAAGCAAGCAAAAAGGAAAATCTTTGAGAACCTTAGGGAGCGGATAGAAGTTAAGCTAATGTGATAACCAAAGATTCAACAACATACTAAATCAAAACTGGCCAATGTTATTGAGTAAAATCGCTGTGATCCTGGTGAAGTCTTTGACCAAAAACACATTTTCCTTGTCTGGCGATCACCAAACCAAGCTCAGTCTTTTAAGATTGAACATTAGTCTGGGGAGTCTGTTCTGTATTTTTTTACTGCACAAGAGGCGTGATCAATGGGCATAGTTCAAATGACTCTGTACGCAATTGGATAGTTCTTTAACCAATCAGACCAATGACCCGGGTGACGTACAGCTGCAGGACAAAATCAAATCGCCGGCAGATCGGGCTAGGTTTACCCAGTCTGGTTAAACGCGGCAATAGCGCGGATTGTGATTGGTCCCCGCAGATTTGTAACTGAAGCAGGATAGAAATATGTACAGGTTTCCAGCCTGAGCTGCAGGGTGAAATCAAATCGCCAGCAGATCGGGCTGGGTTAACCCAGTCTAACAATTTCCTGTTTATTGTTCAAAATATGTTGCTCAAAGTAAAAAAAAAGTGTTGATAAAATAAAATAAAAAAATTCTCTGTTCTTTCTTTTGATACATTCAAGGTTTACATATTCATACAAGAAAATATTATGGAAGCCATAAACGATTTTAATCGTCACATTTGTTTAATAATTTCAATATAAAAAAAGGCTGTGCTTGCTGGCAACTTGTATACTATAAAATTCTATAAAACAATACTCTGGAAGTGAAAGAGTTAAACAGCTCATTATTAACATGTTAGCAAAGTTTCAGCAAAAAATTATTAATGAAATGAAAAGCAATTCATGAAATGGCAAAAGAACAAACTATTGTTTTTGACTACAAATATTTATAAATAATTATATAAAATACCATTGAAATGTTTGGGGTTGGTTTTCTGAAATATTAATAGAATTTAAAATAACTGTTCTCTATCTTAAAGGGGTGGTTGCATGTGTTTTCCCTTTTTTAACTTTAGTTAGTGTGTAATGTTGCTGCTTGAGCATAAACAGTATCTGCAAAGTTACAGCGCTGAAAGTTCAATGAAAACAGAGATATAGTCTTTTAAAGTTATGGCAGTTTATTGCCTACAAAAACGGCCGGTTTGGACTACAACAAGCTTCTTCCCGGGTTGGTGACATCATAAACCCTTGCTAGTCACCGCAGATGTGACTTCTGCCTGTAATGCTAAGGGGTGTGGTGTTTCCGGACAAACTGTGCTTGGCACTTCAGCCAATAAAAATACATAAAACTACATTTGGCCATCTAACCGATCTAAGACCATTGCGTTTTTCGGAGGGATGGGCTTCATAAAAGCAGGAAGCAAACGAGCCGTTCAAAGGACAGTGGAGACAGTGGTGTGGAATTAAGGTAAAATATAAGAAAAATACGGTGTAAAAAAAAGAAAAAAAAAGAAGAAGTATTAAGACTAGGGCCGGGACTTTAACGCGTTAATTAATTACGCAAAATTAATTAATTACGTTAATTAATTACGCAAAAAACTAACATAATTTTAAACACACTTATTTTTGCACCGCGGAACGTTTTTCAATGAATGAGTTTCGACAGACCGATTATACTGGAACACCAACAAGCGTTCACGAGTCACGACAACAACAAACCATAGTGAACATGAATGAAGAAGCTGATGAGACCGCTTTGCTTGGCCCCGTGGATGGGAAATTTTGTTTTAAAAAACTAAAGGATGGAAGCGTCGACAAGAGCATGGTTGTGTGCAAGCTATACAACAACGAATTTGCGCATCACCGCAGCACATCGAGCCTCAAATATCACAAATATGCTTTTGCTACACTTAATGGAAAACATTGCACTGGTCTGCTGGACTGAAATAAATAAACAATATTTTGTTGATTAAGCTTATGTATTGAGTCATTATTCAATGGTATACTAAAAAATCCATGTGAAAAATTACTTCTCATTGTTCCAGATCAAATATTTATATGCAATTAAAATGCGATTAATTTCGATTAATTAATTACAAAGCCTCTAATTAATTCGATTATTTTTTTTAATCGAGTCCCGGCCCTAATTAAGACTTATACTGCGCCCCATAAACACCACCAAGCCTAGAAAAAAACCACGGAACCACCCCTTTAATATATTTTGTAATGTTATTTATTCATGTGATCAAAGCTGATTTTTCAGCATCATTCCTCTAGTCTTCAGTGATCCTTCAGAAATCATTCAAATATAAAGATTTGCTGCTCAAGAAACATTTCTTATTATAATCAAGGCTTAAAACGGTTGTGTTGCTTTAGATTATTTTTGTAGAAATATATATATATTTAGGATTCTTTGATGAACAGAAAGTTAAAAGAAGTAAAAATCTTACTGATCACAAACTTAACAGTAGGGAAGAGTTAATGCAATTCATATAATAATTACAAATGTAAAATTATTACACATACTTGCCAACATTGCCTCAAATAAAATGAGCTTTTATTTCTGCTTGACTTTCAACATTAAGAGCAAGCTTTAAAAGCATTACCCTGGTCATTCCTGGCCTCTAGCTTTTTTATGCTACATTGATGTTTACTGACATTTTGGAGAATATGTTTGTCTATTCCAGGCCAGTCAAACTCGTCTCAAAATAGCCAGACGGCTCCGGCTGCAAAAGGGAAAGATGGACTGCGCTGGATCTTAACTCGGGAGTTCATAACCCTCCTGTGGGGAGTGTTTTGATGAGTACCACAGTAAATGTCACCCACACAAGCTCAAGAAGAGATTTGTCTGTCATGTGGGAAGAGTCATGTTTGTGATTGTGAATCTGTCTGTAAGTGGCTGCAGGCGAGTTCTTCTATATTCATGTATATATTATGTGCATTCTGTGTCCCATGAGTGGTGCGGTGAGAAGCTCTTCAGATCATTTAGACCCTTGGAATCATGCGCTCTGTGGTAGACACAGACAGTCTGTCTACTCTGAGGTTGTCTAAAAGGTTCATAATTGGACAAATGTGTTCAAAGCTGACAGATCAACATAAGAGCTTATGTTAAATCAGATTGGCATTTGGGTTTGGTTTTAAAGGTGCAGTGTCTAGTATTTATAAGGATCTATTGACAGCAATGTAATATAATATGGATAACTATGTTTTCAGCGGTGTATAAAGACCTTACACAATTAACCTTTATGTTTTTATTATCTTAGAACGAGCCATTTCTATCTACATACGGCGCAGGTCCCCTTACAGTGAATTTACCATTTTGCACTGCCATGTTTCTACAGTAGCCCTAAAAGGACAAACTGCTCTACGGAGCGCTAGCTACTCTCTGCTTTCTAAGACAATGACATTTGTGTCCTGTGTCGACCCTTGTAGCTTCTCTATGTGCTTCGGAAGGGAGGGGTGAGCGGTGTTATTCCATTTTACAACCTCACCACTAGATGGCACTAAAATTCACACACTGCACCTTTAACAGTACATGCCATGTAAACATTTAGATGCAATTCCTAAGTTAGCATTATTTTTGCAGAATAACTTACAAGTTAGGATTGCAACTTAAAGATTTATATAACCATATTCGGTATTTGTAGATTAAGTAGTATTATATTATTCCTTATATATTTTACAAGCAGTACTTTGCGTTTAAGTATTCCCAGTCTTCAGGGCTACTCTCCATTAGGGAAATGCTGATGATTGTAGTGCAAGTTTGAGTGCTGTTTATTTAGTGATTCTACTGCATGTACAAAGTTTCCTGGTGCAGACAATAAATGCCACAGTTGAGTAAATATTCCGGCTGTCTTTGTTTGTTGAGAATGTTTCACCTGATTTTTACAGTAGCTGCATAAATACTGATGAAATAAATAAATATTCTGTATAACTACAAAAGCTGCAAAAGTATTACACTACCACACTAATACTGATCAGTAGAAGATAAGTGTTATAAGAGTAATGAGTAACATTGTGAAATATTACTACAACTCAATATAACTCATTTCTATTTGAATATATTATACAATTTCTTATTATCAATGTTGAAAAGGTGCTGTTTTATGTTTTTGTGGAAACTGATAAAGGAGAAAGGCATTCCCAGGCATGTCATTTTTAGGTTTTCCATAACCGTGTGAGGACTATATGTTGTCATTTAGTGCTGTCAAATTAGCACATTAAAAATATTTAACACAATTAACGCAGCATCCATTTTTTTCTGTCATCCTTGGGCTAGCATAACATTATGATAACACTCTTATTCATGAAAATGCTTTAAACCATTCAAGCGTGACGAGACAAAAGAGAGCGCGTGCTTCAGAATCATGTTCCGTTTCACACTTGAACGAACAATAACACACAGAATTATGCCAAAATGCCTGTTTTGTCAAGTATTTTCCTAAGAGCTTAGGAAAAGAGGTTTAACTGATTTTAATGACATCTTAAATGTTGTGAAAAAATAAGATGCACGTGACCGTGCATCAGAACTGCGCCATGTGCGGCAGCAGCAGATCTTGAAGGGTTAGTTCAACCAAAGATTCTGTCATTAGGCCTAATTACTCACCCTGTAAGGCTGGAAAAAACTAGCTGATGCTGAAATGTCTACCTGTAATCGCTCTGAGAAAACAAAGGAAATTAGCATCTGAACTCATTCATACAGTTAGCGTCTCTGTCCGAGACGACATCACACAGAGTGAATCATCTACGAATGACACTGATTTACATGCCTTTCCTTTCACATGAAACTTCCCCCAAACTCCTGCCCCCCCTCATAGTGAGATCACCTAAAATGCACCAGAAATCTCTTTGTTAAAATGTCAATCCTCACAATATAATTTGAAATGTCTCAGTGCAACTGGAACAAATATCTCAACTCCACAGAAGTAAACTAGAACATCATAAATGTTTTAAGAGTTTAAAGATATCTTTCCTTGGTGTATGTTGGGTGTGGCTTTCAGCCATTTGGCCTCTCTTCCATACAAATCTATAGGACTTGATTAATGCAAATTCCTATTGTGAACTCGTGTTTACATTTGAAAGAATTTCAAATGGTTCTGGGTATGCTTCTGGTTCTGGGTATTTAAGGAAATGTTGCAAAGAGCTCAGGGCTCGATTGTGTAGTCAGGTCAGCCCGTAATGCTGGACGTTTTAAGATAGCCAGCATTGTCATTTTCAGAAGTCAGGTATACATTTCATTCTTTACTTCAGAGTATTTGATATTATATGGATTAGGCTACAATTGAATTGATTATGTAATTGGCATTGTACATTTACCTGACTGTTAATAAACTTTGATTAATTCTGACTTGCTCTGGAATTATTCAGGTTACGAACGGGCATCATTTCAACAAAGGGTTAAACAGAATAATTAAATGTATAGTTAAACTATTAAATATAAATGACCAAATAACCAATTGGCATTGTAACCTAAATTCTAAATTATTATTAAATGGAGTCAGATAACGAGGAATTGGAATAAAATCCCTTTTCCCAGCTCAGCTGAAAAGACGAACGTGCAGCGACCTTTCCACTAATCGTTGGCCTCCATTGGGACGATTTTGGCGGCCTTACACACCATAATTTTGTTCCAAACCCGTAAGACCTTTGTTCACCTTCTGAACACAAATTAAGGTATTTTTGATGCAATCTGAAAGCTCTCTGACCCCTCCATAGACAGCTATTTAATTTTCCACTTTCACTTTTTTATTTTGTTAAAATAGTCCATGTGACTCCAGTGGTTCATCCTTAATTTTATGAAGCGACGATCATTTTTATATTATTTTTTTCGCACAAAAAGTAAAGTTAAATGACTTTATTCTATAATCTTTTCTCATCTGTGCCAGTGTCCTACACTGTTGACGTAGTGTAAACAGTGCAGCACTTTTGAAGGTCTTATCATTGGCTGATGCATGCCTGCGATGCTTACACAGGAGCTGCCAATGGAGAGTTGTCAAAAAGTAAGTTGGATGTTTGATGGAGTATTTCCAAAAATACCCCTTCCGGTTTTCAGAAGTTTCGGATTGTTTTTTTGGGGGTTTTTTTTAGTATTAAGAGTGACACTTGTCAAAATCTAAAAGCCACACCCACCATTGCTAACCAAGCCATCACCTGCTGTTAGCATCCCATTGACTTCCATTCATTTTGCCGTCACTTTGACAGCGAATAACTTCTGAGGCGTTTAAATTTCTCCACTGTTTATTTGTAAATAAACACAAAAAAGTATATAAGGCTCTATTACCTTGTATTACAATATCGCCCCGTAGAAGCCGCCGTACAGTAGAGAAATTAACATAGACCCATATAGAGAGGAGGAGAAGCTTCCATCCAATCTTATACTGTCTATGAGGCAATCGGGGGGATGTGGAGGCATAAAGTCAAGCGAGAAGCATGGGGAGAAAGAAAGAGAGCCAAAAGCAACGGGATAAAATATCTTGTCTCTGCAAGATTCAGTGATTCAGATTTCACTTTACACAACTACTAGAAAGCTTAAAACTGTCTGAAAGGTTGCTCATGTCACATCTACATCGTCAAGTCTGAGGCAGCACAGTAGCCTACACTCAGCCATCAGGAAGTGAGTGCTTCTAATAGACTTAAAGGGGTGGTAAAACACGATCTCACTTTTCTAACTTTAGCTAGTGTGTAATGTTGCTGTTTGAGCATAAACAACATCTGCAAAGTTACAACGTTCAAAGTTTAAAGCAAAGGGAGATATTTGCTTTTAAAGAAATCAATTTCTAAGGACTACAGCAAACGGCCAGTAGGGAACTACAGCCTTTTCCTCCAGACTTGCTGACATCAACGGGTTTAATATTTATATAAACCCCTCCTCCGAGAATATTAAATAAGGGGGGGTGAGGCCATTTTGCAATGCCGACGAAACGCTGTTATTTTCATCTGGATTGTAGGCTTACTTAGTTCAGCCTTCCTAGGGACGGGGGTGTTAGGGATCAATGGTTAAAATTTAAATATCGCTCTCTGTGCTGCATATTTTCACAGAGGAAAGCTCACAAAATCATTGCGAGTTCAATGCAGGATTCGCAACGGCTTGTCCTGAAAGATGGAGCAGTTCCAACTTTGAAAACAGAAGCTGTTTACGGGCCATAACCTGGAAGCATGATTTTTTTTTCGTCGATGTGTTTTCCTGTAATAGTTTGTATTGTAAATTGTAGGTTGTAGCAAGGAACTAAACAAATGAGAAAGCTGTTTGGCTCTGCAAACCAGTTTGTTTACCACTCTGACACGTACGATCACATTCTAGGCTGGTCCATGCCACGTACGATCACATATGATTAGAAAGGTGAGTGATCAACTGCCAAAGTTAAAAATGTAAATCTGCTTTAGCGCGTAAACTGGCGCTGAGACAGAGACTGAGTGAGGGTTGAGCTCAGTGTCTTTAAATGTTTATTTTAGGTTTCATACACTTCAAATTACATTACATAATCACAAAAATGTCACATATATCAGGAGAAGTGGATGATCTTAGGTTGTAAATGCAGCAGGCCCCATCACCGTCAGTTTTTAAACATATGATGCGAGTCCGGGCCGCGCGGAAAATGCGTGTATGCTTCAAATAGAAGAGACGGCTATTTTTCACACGACACGCGAGCGTGTTGGAAGCGTTTCTAGGCAAAATAGCATAGGAAAAGATGTTTATATGCCATTTTGACACAAATACATATTAATAAATGACATTTTCATGTTTGAAAGTCTGTAGGTTAACATAAATGCAGAGATAGGCCTAATTGTAATAATAAAAAACAACAATTATCGATTTTGAAATATTAAACCTGTCAATACAGAACGGAATATTGTGTAGCCTATTTTGCCGTCAATACCATAGATATGTATGGCCAATAGGCTACTGCCGATGTTGTCTTTGCTGTATCAATAGGCAATAACTTTATATTTAACATGAAGTATAGGGCTTCCCTGTACATTAATAGCAGCAGCAGCGCCGCGTCAGACACGCTTCTGGTGTGCAAAGACAGAGAAAACGCCAGGCAGCCGCCCCGCAGATGACACGCAACAGAAACACCACGCTTGCAGTGTGTCTCCGGCCTTAGCGTCCTCTCAGCCTCGACGACAAAGTAATGTACATACATACTGCTGTTCTTTCACTGCTAAAGCATCTAATCGCCAATATAAAAAAAATACTTAATAATGATTTGGCAACATGTACTGAAGTGTTCTTTATACATACCGTTTCCCTTTCTGTGTTTTAAACGCGTCAGATGTGTCAGCGCGCTCTGTGCAGCGTGTGCTTTGAAGCGTGCAGCCTCACCTGTCCTAAAATGTTAATGTAAACAGTGATAGTTTTTCATTTGGCCTTTAGAATAATGCCAGCAGACCCTTCTCAGAGCTCTCATAGGCTACTGTGTAATGAGATCACCCTTCTCAGCCGCTCCTGCAATGGACGCCGGAAACCGGAAAAACTATCGGTATTAATTTTTGCCGATAACGATTGTTCCACCAATCAGCTATCGGTGCCGATTAAATTAAACTGCACAAAGTTTGCTTCAAATTGTATCTGCGCTGATTTGTGGAGAAAAAGAAAAAAAGATTATGGCGGAGGAAATTGTTTGAGAGAGGGAGCCAGGATTGTGTTCTGTTAGCCTAGAAATCTAGACGCACCCTAGCGGCAGCAAATTTAATCTGCCCGCAAGTGTCGTCTAGGAACTCTCAATACCCTTCTGAGCTATATTCCTCACAATCTGGGCGGGCCAATCACATTGTGTATAGAGTCGGCCGAGTTGTGTTTGCATGCTTCTAGTAAACACAGAAACTGGCGAACGGCGGCGGTCTTTCGAATCAGCTTTGACTGCGACTCTGGAAGACTTGGAGTTAAGCTTTTCTCTGAGAAAAGAACGGCACTGAAGTCACTCTTAAAAAGGGAAAATGTGTTCGAAGTATAGCCGACCGGATACGGCGAATGTTTAATCTATCAACAAGCTCTGTTTCACCTTCGTTGCTCTGGTTGGTGGTAGCGCTATCCAATCTTGTGCAGAGGGAGTTTGAAAGACAACCGTTTATCCCGCCCCTCGGATTGAGCCCTGTCTATGGTGAGTTTCCTGACCAAACATCTTGATGTGGGTCTGGCTTGTCAGGCTAGTGTTCTGCAGAGAGCTTGTGGCAAATAAATAAATGTATAATGTGCTGCTGCGGCTTTAAGAGCAATTTGGCCTTTGTTTCTGTTTGATAGAATTATAAATTTAAAATACTGATAGATAACTCCTCTCTGAACCTCCCGCTGCCCTGTATCTCGCTCTTTCATTGGCTGTAGGTCTTCGCTGATGTAATTTTAAGTCAGAAAACATTTCCGATATTTAGCATGCCAAATATCTCGCGGCGTGGGCGATTCTCTCAGATCGAGGAGTCTTTGATCATTCGCACTGCGTGATTGTCACTCGCGTGCACGAGCACCGATTTGCCTTTGATTTCGGGCATTTGTTGGCGATTTCGCAAAACCTGTCGACGAGTCAAAATTGTTGCAAAAATCGGGCAGTGTGAACTAGGCTTAAGCAAATATACAGTGAGGGTACTGTCAGTACATACCACTTGGCGTCCTGCTGTGGTCCTTGTAGCCCTGCTCCTCTTCAATTTCAGCCTCTGGATCTTATATGAATGTGAATGGCTGAATCTAGCCGTCTGATATTTATTTAGGACGACATTTTTCCCCCACGTGTTTCACATGGTTTCACAACTTTCATACGCAATATCTGCGCGCCACGCGGCTCTTTAGCTCCGCCCACACGATACGCCTTCAACCGCTCGGTTTTATTCGGAAAGACGACTTTTTTCGAAGCTGCAATTCTGCAAAGCTGACCCTACTGCTATTGGTACTCACGACTGACATGAGATGGACAAAAACTGTGTGATACCCCCCGTTAATCAAAGGTAACAGAGAAAATTAAATGTAGTTCTAGTTCTAATAAGGATTAATCATCAGGAAGGCCACAGGTAAATATGGCATTTATTATATATGTTTTATGTGAAGAAGCTCATTTAAAGTAAAATGTTTTTTTAAAGACTAATACATTTTGAAATTGATATAGCTTTCAATTATAGGCTACTGTAGTGCTGAATGTAAAAAAGAAGGGGGGGGGGGGGGTAAAGAGAGACATCTTCAGTAATAGCAGGCAATGATAGGCTACTTCATTCATAAAAGATGCCATTAATAACATTCATTAACCGTGAATAATCACAGAAATAAACGTGTGATGTAGGCTTGCTAGACTATACGCATTTGTTGTTGATTTGGCAAAATAGATTGACAACTAATGTTGCATATTCAAAAACTCAAAAATAACTACACAAAACAAAAACAAAAAATGCACATACCTATTTATTTCCCCTTTTTATATATATTTTTATTTTATTTTGAACAATACAAATTAAAGTGCAAATCAGAACAGAAACACCATGCAGTGCATAACTTTTAAAATACAAACTGCACACAGACAGGACGTGACACATTTACAGTACAGACATGTATGTAGACACTGACAGGTTGTCTCCCAGCAGGGCTTAGGAACAGGCAGAAAACACAATATTCTCATGTTTCACCGCAGGGAAGCTGTTCACACATACAACACTACACTACAGAAACGCCTCTAAAACACGGAACATGAGCTGAAGCCATGGCCATCACACTAATGCCCCTGTGAAACTAATGGGTGCCATACAGTTTCTGACCAGTTACTACAAAACACAGCCATACATCTGATATAGGGACTTTTTCTAACAACTCGGCCTCGAAATAAGACAACTATTTACCACAAGGGCGTCAAGCATGCGCACATTCCTGCAATTCTCACTCAAGGCTTGCCCCATTGATAGTACATGTAATGGCAAAGTCCAGCAGCAGGGGGCGATAAACTCCCTAAACTATGTGTTGAGCTTTTACATCAGCACTTTTTCTCCAAAAAGATGCCGTGATCCTCAGAGAGACCGAGAGTTACCTTGGGATTTGAGGGGGAAATGTTAAGAATGCATAAAGGCTTTAACTTCTGAGAGGAATTTCAGACTGTGCAATATTTTTCCATGAAAGCAACACCATGATCCAGTCTAATCTTCTCCGGCCTTAACAGAAAAAAAGAAAGAAAAAAAGTAACCCAGCCGTGGTGATTTGCACCAAACTGTTAAACTTTTCAGAGGCATCATATCTATTGCATTTCATACAAATGATACGATCAAGTGATTTGTGCACGAACTTTCCATCTTTCTGCTTTACATTCAGTTAAAATGGTTCAACTGCAGTTGTGTATCATAAAAATACAGCATACTGGTACAAAACACACAAACACTGCTCCATGCACACAATGCTAGACATTTAACCATTCCATACAGTACAAGACAGAGGGGTGGATTCAGGAAGACCGTCACATCTATAGAAAATCTAAAATGAAAACATCTATTTTTTGGCTGCCTGGTTTGATTGAATGATTGTTTAATAATTAAGCGTCTGCATATACTATTCATATAATCTCTCCTCTCAATTTTCAGTCATATTTCCCAGCTGGCTGTGTTGTAGCTGTCCATTCACACACGTTGGCACAAAGACAAGTACAACAGATCCACTTCCTGAATCCCCACTGTCATTTGTTCACAAGTAACAATTAAGATGTGAGCTTAAATAAAGAATAAATATGTGTAACTAATAAATACATTGGATCTATTCCATACAAACAACCACACACATAACCAAATCTGTTAAAGCGTTTAAAAAAAAGTTCACAATCTATTTAAGGCATCCCAGGGGAAGGGGGTTCACATGGTGCACTCTTCTAAATGCCCTTGGCTTGGGTCACTTAATATGTTCTCATCAAATACACACCACCTATATAATATATGTGTGTGTTTATGTGTGTGTTTGTGTGTGAATACATACACACATGAATACATACACGCATACATACAGTTATAAGTTTACGTGTAAGTTTATATAAGTTTGCATGCCCCTTGCAGAATCCATGAAAATGTTAATAATTTTAACAATAGAGGGATCATAAAAATTGCGTCTTTTATTTTTTATTTAGTACCATCCTGAATAAGCCGTTTCACATAACAGATGTTTACATATAATTCACAAGAGAAAATGATAGCTGAATTTATAAAAATGACCCAGTTCATTAAGTTTACCTTGATTCTTAATACTGTATGTTTACATTTTTCCTGAAATGTGACCCTGGAACACAAAACCAGTCATAGGGATATATTTTTTATGTATCGTTTGTTAGGATAGAACAATATTTGGCAGAGATACAACTGGAAATCTGGAATCTGAGGGTGCAAAAAAATCTAAATACGGAGAAAATCGCCTTTAAAGTTGTCCAAATGATGTCCTTAGGAATGAATATCACTGCTAATAATACATTTTTTATATATTTATGATAGGACATTTTCAAAATACCTTCATGGAACATGATCTTTACTTAATATCCTAATGATTTTTGGCAAAAATACAAAAACAAAACAAATACCCATACAAATGTACTGTGTGACTTATGACTTTTGTGGTCCAGGGTCACATATCTTTTCAATTACCTTTTACTTTGTACTATTTACACACACAGTATAAATACCATAAAAATAATTAATTATTGCATATACAGTGGGGTCCAAAAGCCTGAAGACCACTAGTGAAATTTAGATGATTCAAGACTATTTTTTTTTTCTCATGAGTTGCTTGTTTGTCCTGAGCAGTTAAAGCACTGAACTTTCTTAAGAAACATCATCCAAGTCATGCACATTCTTTGGTTTTCCAGCATCTTTTGCATATCTGAACCCTTTCCAACAGTGACTGTATGATTTTGAGATCCATCTATTTACAGTGAGGACAACTGAGGGACTAAAACACAACTATTTCAAAAGCTGAAAGTGTTCACTAATGCTCCGGAATTGAATTATCAGGGTCATTTGTACTCAATTTGTCCTCTGGGAAACATGCAAGTATCTTCTGTAGCTTCTGGGGGGTGGTGTGGTACACATTTCTAAAAATAAAACATGTGCTTTTTATCATCCCTCTTATTTTGTTAAAATTATTAACATTTTAACAGATTCTGCAAGGGGTATGTAAACTTTTGACCACAACTGTATATACATCTCACCTCACCTCACCTCACCTCATCTCATCTCTCTCTCTCTCTCTCTCTCTCTCTCTCTCTCTCTCTCTCTCTCTCTCTCTCTCTCTCTCTCTCTCTCTCTCTCTCTCTCTCTCTCTCTCTCTATATATATATATATATATATATATATATATATATATGGTAGAATGCTTTTGTAAAGCAATTACAAGATAATAATGAGGTAATAAAGGGAACATGCTTTAATAATGTCTTTCTGTCTGTCTGTAATCTCAAGCATTGATAATATTTTAAGGCAGTCTAATTAAAGGCTTACTCACATCAACAAAATGACTAGCACATTCTTCACTTTATCCGTCTCTATTCTTCTCTGTTTGTATTTTAGGCATGTCAAGGCACAACATTTAAAGGGTTACTTCAGCGATTAGCATATGGCTTTGTATCAGTAGAAACCCTGGAGTATATTCAAATAAATGTGCTTTCCCCCCTCATATCCCCCTGAGACAAGAGATTTATGCATTTTATTTCTGGAAAAATTCCTCCTATGATGCAAATTGACGATTTTTGCATCATAGGAGGAATGTTTGCCCAAAGGCTAAAGACTACAGCCAGCATAGGGAGCCATTTCCGCATGTTTTGAACCCGCGCATGGGGGATGGGAGATTACACTCAGCTTGCAGGGAGAGCTCAGCTGGCAGCTACAGGCACTCATTTAAACGGAGCTATGGTGGGCAATGTAAGTCTTTTAACTTCTCAAATTAATTTCTATGAAAGTTAAGCTTGCAAAGGCTTGAACTGAAACGCGCCAGACTGAACTCACGTTGTGAATGTATGCCGCGAGTGTAGTCGCGATTTCCTCAGCTCTCATCACTCCTGCAGTTAGTGCTCAGTGCTGTGATACTCGCGCGGTGACTCACTCATTTATATTGAACAGACACGTTCAGTTTTTAATTGTAGTGTCTTCAACTCCGTCACAGTAATCATGTTGGTGGTGACTTTGGGAATGGCCTCACAGGGCAGCGAAGCATTCTGGGAATTGTAGTCTTTCATCCCCATGGGACAAAAATACATTTTCTGACTTTTCTCAGTCTAGAAGGCACCAAATTCAAAAATAATTTCACATTTCTACTGCATTGATGACCCAGTTTAAATACAGATTCATCTTCCCAGCGCTGAAGTACCCCTTTAAGCTGGTCTGTCTGCCCTTGTCCTGCATTTATGTCTCTCTA
Source organism: Pseudorasbora parva (assembly GCF_024679245.1). Taxonomy (NCBI): domain Eukaryota; kingdom Metazoa; phylum Chordata; class Actinopteri; order Cypriniformes; family Gobionidae; genus Pseudorasbora; species Pseudorasbora parva. The sequence continues at coordinate 12,995,201 of NC_090186.1, read as the reverse complement.
TGGCAGCAGCACAGCCCATGATGTAAGCAAGGCCTCTGAGACAGACACAGATAGGACATGTTCAGCCGTTTCCACTGCAGATGGTGTGTATCGTCTGAGATTTGGTGACATTCACCAACAGCATTTACACTGCTACTTGATAAAAGCTCTCTGGAGACTGCAAGCCATCACTAGAATGCTCAATATAAGTTCTTCAACCTATAAATTAACACGTAAATATTTGGGAATAAATATGATTTCTTTGTAAAATAAGCTAGAATCTCAAATATAATTAAATACTGATCTTTGCTCTGTATATATAAACCTATTGTTTTGGTATGTCATTGCAATCTATAGCTATTAAACTATACAACTCAAGTGATCAATACGATAATATAAATATACTGTGGAATACATATTTTCAAAAGAAATGTGTATATAAAAGCAGAAGTATGTTTATATATTTTTTTAATTCATTAAACCTATGGCGATGAGGAAAACCTCTGACTAAAGTGGCCCTAAAAAGGTTTACGTTTTGACAAAATGTATGTTTTATTTATTTTTAAATAAATTATCTTTGTTAGGTTTAAAATAATAAAAAGTATACATATAATGTTACAAAGTAAAAGTTGTCAAAAGTACTGTATATGGACAATGTCTGGTTGTCAAGCATGAATGAAACATAATCATAATTCATCACTTATAGCTTAATATTAATGATAAACATTTGTTGTACTACTACTACAGTACTATATATACATATATATATATATATATATATATATATATATATATATATATATATATATATATATATATATATTGTATAAATGATATATAATATATAGATGTGACCAATATGATAAACTACTTGGCACATTATGCACGACAATAATAATTTAATAATAATGTGTATTATTATTGTGCTATAAATGATAAATTATATGCCACATTATATATATAATTCTGAATTAAAAGTAGTCTAAAACCTTTTTGGGGCCACCGTATGTCTTGGCTTCTACTGTGGGACTGACATAAACGCACCCCAAATTCCATAAATCACAACCCCTTAACCCTTCACCTTTTGACTGGTTTCTAAGAGGTAAAGACCACCAGGTCTTGGTGTTCTCTGATGTGTACTTTGTGTATAGGCCCGTCGGTTTCAGCGAGCCAGTGTAGTGATGAGGCTGGCACACATTTCAAAGAAGTCCATGGTGTGGCTGCCCTGACGCGGGGCCAGCAGGGGTGTGCTCCCGGTCAGAGACCCCGGCAGAGAGCTGCTGAGCTGGGGCATCTCAACAGCCACGGTCGCAGAGTCGATGCTGAGCCGTGGTCGATGGAGGCCGCCTGTAGAGCCGGAGCGCTGGGGAGTCGAAGACCCTGACTTGTGCTCAATCACATCATCTGAAAAGTGAGGGATTTTGTGATTTTGTCAGAGAGTGAAGAATAACAGGCCAGGTTAAAACTGGCTAAAGGCATCTAGAGTATAGGAATAACTAGATTTTTGTGCATTAGAGGCTTATCCATTCTGTGTCAAAATGTACCCATTAAAAAAATTGTAAAAAATAAATAAATTAATTAATACTTTTATTCAGAAAGTATGTATTAAATTGGTCAAAAGTGAGTAAGAGTAAGATATTTATAATGTTACAAAAAATATATATTATAAATAAATCCTGCTCTTTTGAACTTTCTGTTCATCAAAGAATTCTGAAAAAAACTGTTTTCATGATATATTAAAGGGGTGATGAACTGAGAAATCAATTTTCCCTTGAGCTTTTGATATATAAAAGGTCATGGTAATATGAGAATATCCTGTAAGTTTTAGAGCTGAAAACTTCCTTTTTAGTCAAATACAAGCTTTTATAGACACCAGGCCCAGAAAACGATCGTGTGCTTCATCCTTGTGTCATTGCGCGACGAAACACGGCCTCCACAGAATAATAAGGACGTGTAATTCAGTAGCTCCGCCCACCGACTCATCGGATCACGCTAGCCAGCAGCAATAAACATGCTGAAGAAGATAGCAAGATACTGTGGAAGAACACAGACGCTGCATAAGCTTCCTTTGGATCCTAATATTAGGAATATGTGATACTACATTTATTTTTAATGAAATTCCAGCTCACGTGGGGAAGGCCGTGTACCTGTGTTCACTTTATTTCACCGCGGAATCGTTTGTAAACAAGCCTCAAGTGCTGGATTTGCAGACACAATGTTGTGCTTCTATATTGGATCTGACAGGAATGGTGCAACAAACTTATGTGAGTAAAACGTCTTTTTTATATGTAATAGTAGTCACGGGGCTATGTGTTATGCGTCAGGCCAGTGAATCTCAAATAGTGAAATAATATTCCTTTATTGATCTCTGTGTGTGTGTGTGTGTGTGTGTGTGTGTGTGTGTGTGTGTGTGTGTGTGTGTGTGTGTGTGTGTGTGTGTGTGTGTGTGTGTGTTAGCGCATATATCCACCGATCGGGCGGGCCATGTAATACAAAAATAATATTCCAATCAATCGTGGGTAAATGAGAAATAAATCATTGTGTTTGTTTGATAAAGACGTTTAGGAGCCCTGTGATTAAGAGAATCATTCCTCACTGATGTGAACTGACAGGGGAGCTTAAGCTCATTAAATATCCAAATCTATCCAATCCTGTCCAATCCTAGCCGTGGGCGTTAACTTCCAAGTCTCCAGTGCGGCACGCCCATCAAAACCCAGCGTTCAGAAGACAACCTCAAAACCAGTGTAGAAAATAGCCTATTACTTATTAGTTATGATGTTTTTGAATGTAAAAACCACACAAACGTCATTAGTTGACCTAAGACAACAGTATAACAAAAAACTAAAAAAGCCAGTTCATGGCACCTTTAAGCAGCACAACATTGATAAATAAATTGATAATAAATGTGTCTTGAGCAGCAAATCATTATATTATATTTCTGAAGGATCATGTGACACTGAAGACTCGATTAATGATGCTAAAAAATTCAGCTTTGCATCATGGGAATAAATTACATTTTAAAATATATAAAAAATAAATAAAAAACTGTTATTTTAAATTGAAATAATTTTTCAGTATAGTACAGTTTTTATGTATTATTTTTATTTAAGACTTGGTAAGAATAAGACACTTTTTTTGAAAACATTAAAAAAAATGTACTGTCTATAAACAATTTCTTTTCCCCACCATAATTTGCTTTCTCTTTAGCAAATAAAGTAAAAAATAAATAAAAAATTAAATTAAAATTAATAGTCAATTATTTTATTTTGAAAATTGTATAATTTTGGATTTATAACATCATACTGTGTCATACAGTAAAAGCAGGTCTTTTTTATATATGAAAATAAATAGTTAATAGTAATAAATAGTTAATAAAGTAAAATAATAGTTAATAAATAGTTTTTGGGGGTACTTGGCATCAAAAAAGACTGAAAAGACTGATTGATGCTCACCATCAATGCTCTTGAAGTCGAGCAGGTAGCTACGATTGTCCACCTGGTAGAGCTGCAGACACATCTTCACAAAATTCCCAGTGACAGGATTCTTCCGGCGCACTCTCAGGTGATACGGGTTCACCACCTAAATCCCACGACATCCGACACACTGACATATCTATTCTCACTAATCAAACATGCATACTTTTGTTTGATTAAAGCCACTCACTTTCCACTCGTACTCCAGCTGTTTCATGGCGCGGTAAACCTCAGCCATGATGTCGTAGGGTTTGCTCTGGCTCCGTATGCCCAGGTGCCATTTTGCCTTCTTCACCGCCAGTGGTTTGGGTCGGGTAGTGTTGAGAGCGTCCAGAGGGCACCGTGCCTTAGGGCTGTCGGCCAGGAGCGGGGGCATCCGTTCGGGGTGAGCTTTGACCCCTGGTGGCAGGGGCATTCCCTCCTCCATGAAGGAGCTGGTAGGGGGACTGGAGGCCAGGTAGAACTCGCTGGCCTGGTTCATGATTCTCCGGTTGTCGATGATGAGGTGGTACGCCACGGCCAGCTGGTCTTGAGGGTCTCCGCTGTAGAGGCTGCTCAATACTTCGGCTTCAGTGCATTCAAACTTTTCACACACCTCCCGCACCGCCTCCTCATCCACCACTGTGGAGTCATACGAGGGGTCCTCAGGGAAGAGGTAGCCAGGAAGGTCCTGTTTAAACCACTCATCCTCTCTGTCATACAGGAGAGAAGAAAATAAAAGTACTGCTTGTTTTATTCAAAGGTTTACTTTAGCAACTTAGCATATGGCTTTGTATTAGTAGAAATCCTGGAGTATATTCGAAAGATCATGCACCGTGAATGTATGCCTGGGCTTATCTCAGCTCTCGTGATAAATGTAATCTTAAATAAATGTAAACTCCTGCAGCACTTGTGCCGTGACACTCGCTCGGCTCACTCACATTATATTGAACACACACGTTCAGTTTTTAATTGTAGTGTCTTTTCTCTAACTGAACTGATTTTATGAAAATGAACACGTTGGGAAAGTGATCCAGTAATCCAGTATAGGCTTTGGGAGTGGCCTCGTAGGGCAGCGAAGCAAGTGCATTCTGGGAGTTGGTGTCTTTCATCCCCATGAGACAAAAATACATTTTCTGTCTTTTCTCAGTCTAGAAGGCACTAATTTCAAAAATACTTTCACATTTCTACTACATTAATGACCCAGTTAAAATACAAAGCTTAATGCTAAATAGCTGAAGTAACCCGTCATCATTTACATTTTACATTTACATTTAATCATTTAGCAGACGCTTTTATCCAAGGCGACTTACAAAAAAGGGGAGAGCAATAGAAGCAACGAAACAAACAGGGCCAACAACCTGTAAGAGCTGTAAGAAGTCTCAATTAATTAGCACAGTACACAAGGTTTTTATTTTTTATATTTTTTTATATAGCCATCTACAATAGCTACCTACAACAAAAACTGACGTACGCAAAATACCGAACACTGGATTTTGATAGCCACGATAACAACCCATTAGGACTAAGGCTGTTGCCCCAACTGTTGTCGTTAATGCAGATTCAGTGGCCCAATGGGTTGGTTTTGTAACCAACATATATTTATTACACGGCTCTGTGAAATACTTGATTATTATTGGTCAATCGTGCATTCCAGTGGTATGTTATTCCCAGATAACAACCGCCAAAGTTGACCACCGCTCATATGGGTACTACGAGTTATCTTGACCGGTACTACTTCTATGCTTAACGCTGTTGTTGGCTCTCTGGTGCCATCTTGAGGCTGTTAAATACTCAACCGCCATGGGTTACAATGGAAGACTTCAAGGGTTTACTTTATAAAGCAGGGGTGTCCAAACTCTGTCCTGCAGAGTTTAGCTCCAACTTGTCTCAACACACCTGCCTGGAAGTTTCTAGCATGCCTAGTAAGACCTTGATTAGCTGGTTCAGGTGTGTTTAATTGGGGTTGGAACTAAACTCGGCAGAACAGTGGCCCTCCAGGACCAGGTTTGGACACCCCTGTTATAAAGGTTTAAAAATGTATATTTTTCTTACACAAACGCATCGATTTGAATCAGAAGGCCTCTATTAACCCATCGGAGCCGTGTGGAGCACGTTATTTGACGGACAGATGCATGGACTTCTAAAACAGCAACAATTAACGTTACTGCTTGGGATAACGTTAGCCAGGACCAGAGGTGGGTAGAGTAGCCAAAATCTTTACTCAAGTAAAAGTACAAGTACTTACGGAAATATTTACTCAAGTAAAAGTAAAAGTAACAATCGTAATAGTTACTTGAGTAAGAGTAAAAAAGTATTAGATGAAAAAACTACTCAAGTACTTAGTTACTAGTTACTTTCGATCTGATTGATAAGATCCAAAAACTCTGAATTTCAGACTTAGAGAGCTATATATATATATATATATATATATATATATATATATATATATATATATATATATATATATATATATATATATATATATATATATATATATATGTGTGTGTGTGTGTGTTTAATGGTTAAACCGTGTAAATTAATGGTGTGCTGGGCTAACCACAGCTCTTTTTAAAACATACTTTGCTCTTATACTTTTATAAGTATATGCATTCTTAAAAATACAGTCCCATTTTTAAATGTATACACTGCAGACTGTTGTCTGTCCGGATATGTGTATAAATGCAAGATGTTACATTAGGCTATTCAATTTGTTTCGTTTTTAGCCTGATCTCATCAGTACCTATGGCAACGTTTTTGCAAACCACAAAATATGTACCAATACGTACATATTGCGACAGTTTCAAAGTGAAATGTCCACTGGGTGGCGCTAAAAGCTTATTTTTTTCCAAAACAGATTTGCGTGAATCTGACATGCTTTGTTACGTTGTGTTTTTAACGTACACCCACACTAAACCTACCCGAAAGTGGTAACAAAAGCAAATGGGACAAAAATAAAATTGTGTCCATGTATTTTTAGCTTGTGTTTAGAACTCGTCTTTGAGCTCTTTTATCATGACTCGTTCTTCATGGGGTTCGTTCTCAAGCTTTTCGCATTGCAAATACAAATCTGTATCAGCTGAGCTATCGAGCAAATCTGGTGAATCAGAAAAGCAGAACATGGAGCTGTGACGCAAAATTCAAAATGTTTTAGTTTACAAACCATAGACTAAAAAATGCAGTTTTTCTGATAGTGTTCATTTCTGTTGGAAACTGCAGTGTATTGGTACGTATTTTGTGGTTTGCAAAAATGTCACAGGTACATTTTGCCAATGAGGTTGCTCGTTTTATGAGAAAAAAAAAGATATGTAAATGTGCAGATGTGAACGTTTGTTTGTGGACGTGTGTTCGGAGGATTCAAATGATTTGTCAATGCTTGCACAAGAGAGCATATGAGGAAAACACTCGGACAGTGTGTGAAATAGTATTACAATAAAGGAAAAGTGCCCATAGTTACCAATTTACCATTAATAGTGTTCAAATATAGGCATCATTGTTACACTTACCGCTGTTTTCTCAGGTTGGAGCTGGAATTAATGTATGCTGAGATGTCCGTTCATATTGGTGCACACAGCATGCATTACATTATGAAACTGTTCTTTTTGACATCTTTGACTGAAAACAGGCTGAACTTGAGGCCACGTACGGATGATCTGCCGTAGCTCACACATCTCCCTCTGCTTCGGCCATCACCTTCTGACTAAACGCGCGCTAATTTTATGCGGGTGATGCGTATCCACCTCTCGCGAAGCAGCCTCTCCAACGTTTCGCGAGACTTGCGAACAATTCATAACTTATTTTAACATATATAATTAACTATTATCATTGACAGTAGCGGAGGAACGCCACCGAATGTAACGAAGTAAAAGTACAGTTTTTTCACAAGAAATGTACTTGAGTAAAAGTAAAAGTACCCATTTTTAAATATACTCTAAAAGTACAAGTTACCCAAAAAATGTACTCAAGTAAATGTAACGAAGTAAATGTAATTCGTTACTACCCACCTCTGGCCAGGACTTATATAAATATAACTCAGATTGTATTTGTCTGAAAGAAGAATATCATATACACCTATGATGACTTGAGGGTGAGTAAATCATGGGCTTAGTTTGATTTTTGGGTGAACTAACCCTTTCAGAATTAATTTTCAACATTGCCTATGTTAAAAACAAATCTTCAGCAATAGATACAGGCTTAAAGCAGTCTGGTACTGTTTTTCTTCGCGGAAGCTTTGCATTATTACTAATAAATTATTTAAACTCAAGACAATATTTTGTGTCTAATTTATTTGAGACAAGTAGCCATGTAATAAGCGGGATAATGCCCATCCAGCCGGTTGTTATCGCAGAATAAACCAGTTTAGAGTGACGCAAGATTCTGATCACTCTGTCTGGCTTTATTCTGCGATAACAACCGGCTGGATGTACATTATCCCGCTTATTACACGGCTCTGTGAAATACCTCTAATTGGTCAATCGCGCATTCCAGCGGTATGTTATTTCCAGATAACAACCGCTCATACGGGTACTACGAGTTATCTTGACCGGTACTACTTCTATGCTTAACGCTGGCGCCATCGTGTGGCTGTTAAATACTTAAACAGCCATGGCTACAATGGAAGACTTCAAGGCGGGTTTACTTTATAAAGTTTTAAATATGGATATTTTTCTTACACAAACGCATCGATTCGAATCAGAACGCCTCTATTAACCCATCGGAGCCGTGTGGAGCATGTTATTTGACGGACAGCTGCATTTTTTATGGACTTCAAAAACAGCTACAACTACTGCAGGGATTAACGTCAGCCTGGACTTTTTAAATATAACTCTGATTGTATTTGTCTGAAAGAAGAATGTCATATACACCTATGATGACTTGAGGGTGAGTAAATCATAGGTTTGGTTTCATTTTTGGGTGAACTAACCCTTTCAGCATTCATTTTCAACATTAAGCAGCAATAGATAATAGTTTGGAACTGTTTTTCTTTGCGGAAGCTTTGCGTAAGAGCTAATAAAATATTTAATCTCAAGACAATATTTTGTGTCTAATTTATTTGAGACTAGTAGCCGTGTAATAAGCAGGATAATGTACACCCAGCCGGTTGTTATCGCAGAATAAACCCTGACAGAGTGATCAGGACCCCGACGCGAAGCGGAGGATGTACAGTCTTGTTCAAAATAATAGCAGTACAATGTGACTAACCAGAATAATCAAGGTTTTTAGTATATTTTTTATTGCTACGTGGCAAACAAGTTACCAGTAGGTTCAGTAGATTCTCAGAAAACAAATGAGACCCAGCATTCATGATATGCACGCTCTTTAGGCTGTGCAATTGGGCAATTAGTTGAATTAGTTGAAAGGGGTGTGTTCAAAAAAATAGCAGTGTGGCATTCAATCACTGAGGTCATCAATTTTGTGAAGAAACAGGTGTGAATCAGGTGGCCCCTATTTAAGGATGAAGCCAACACTTGTTGAACATGCATTTGAAAGCTGAGGAAAATGGGTCGTTCAAGACATTGTTCAGAAGAACAGCGTACTTTGATTAAAAAGTTTATTAGAGAGGGGAAAACCTATAAAGAGGTGCAAAAAATGATAGGCTGTTCAGCTAAAATGATCTCCAATGCCTTAAAATGGAGAGCAAAACCAGAGAGACGTGGAAGAAAACGGAAGACAACCATCAAAATGGATAGAAGAATAACCAGAATGGCAAAGGCTCAGCCAATGATCACCTCCAGGATGATCAAAGACAGTCTGGAGTTACCTGTAAGTACTGTGACAGTTAGAAGACGTCTGTGTGAAGCTAATCTATTTTCAAGAATCCCCCGCAAAGTCCCTCTGTTAAAAAAAAGGCATGTGCAGAAGAGGTTACAATTTGCCAAAGAACACATCAACTGGCCTAAAGAGAAATGGAGGAACATTTTGTGGACTGATGAGAGTAAAATTGTTCTTTTTGGGTCCAAGGGCCACAGGCAGTTTGTGAGACTACCCCCAAACTCTGAATTCAAGCCACAGTACACAGTGAAGACAGTGAAGCATGGAGGTGCAAGCATCATGATATGGGCATGTTTCTCCTACTATGGTGTTGGGCCTATTTATCGCATACCAGGGATCATGGATCAGTTTGCATATGTTAAAATACTTGAAGAGGTCATGTTGCCCTATGCTGAAGAGGACATGCCCTTGAAACGGTTGTTTCAACAAGACAATGACCCAAAACACACTAGTAAACGGGCAAAGTCTTGGTTCCAAACCAACAAAATTAATGTTATGGAGTGGCCAGCCCAATCTCCAGACCTTAATCCAATTGAGAACTTGTGGGGTGATATCAAAAATGCTGTTTCTGAAGCAAAACCAAGAAATGTGAATGAATTGTGGAATGTTGTTAAAGAATCATGGAGTGGAATAACAGCTGAGAGGTGCCACAAGTTGGTTGACTCCATGCCACACAGATGTCAAGCAGTTTTAAAAAACTGTGGTCATACAACTAAATATTAGTTTAGTGATTCACAGGATTGCTAAATCCCAGGAAAAAAAATGTTTGTACAAAATAGTTTTGAGTTTGTACAGTCAAAGGTAGACACTGCTATTTTTTTGAACACACCCCTTTCAACTAATTGCCCAATTGCACAGCCTTAAGAGCGTGCATATCATGAATGCTGGGTCTTGTTTGTTTTCTGACAATCTACTGAACCTACTGGTAACTTGTTTGCCACGTAGCAATAAAAAATATACTAAAAACCTTGATTATTCTGGTTAGTCACATTGTACTGCTATTATTTTGAACAAGACTGTACATTATCCCTTACATATATTTTTTATTATCATACTATTGTTAAACTGATAGTATGTACAAGTTCATGACATGTGATGACTGATAACAACCTGATGTCTTTGATAGTAGCTCTTTTCAGTGGGTCCACCTGCAACATGAGCATAAGTAGACTGGCCACTGAGCGGTTAAGGTATTCTGGCATGTAAAAGACCCCTCCACGGATCTTTTTGAAGAGGGTGGGCACGTGCTCATCATCAAATGGCAGAGTCCCACAGAGCAGGGCATAAAGAATGACGCCACAGCTCCAGATGTCCACCTCTGGACCAGCATACAGCCTGAAACACAACATACATGTCACTGTGTGAGTGCGTGTGCAACACATGTCTGAATGAAGCTAAAGTTTTTCAAAAATATTCCGAACAAAATGACAATCGGTATTACATAAAAAATGATGCAGTCCTGATATAATATTTATGTGCAGTGTATCAATTCAGTTAATACCGCAAAACAAACAGCTAGCCTTGGCCAAGCCTGACCTTTGACTTGAATACATTGTAGCATATAACTATATTCTGTACTAGGGCTGGGATAAACGATTATTTTTTAAACGATTAATCTAGCGATTATTTTTCGATGCATCGATTAATCTAACGATGAATTTTTCCTGTCCGATTCGGTTACGATTCGATTCGATTGCCGATTATCTCCCCATTAATTGCCTAATAGCAATTTATACATGTTGATTTAATTATCTGAATGAAAAAAACGAATTCCTTAACATTGCAATATATGTTTATTGCTCTTAAAATTCCAAAGTAAAAGGCTATACAAGAACAATGCATTCAATAAAATCATAACAAAATACACACACACACACACACACACACACACACACACACACACACACACACCCTATTTTGAAGTTACTGCACTCTGCCTTTGTATTGTCTGCAAAAAATGTGGAGTCATGCCAAGGCAAAAGGCAGTAACTTCCATATTATCAATATTTGGTTGCTGATCACCTTTTACAAAATCAATATAGTAACGTATAAAATGTAATGATCATGGCATTTATTTTGGATGATTTACAATTAATTATAGCCATCTTCTTATTACCATCATGTGCTTTGGCTGCATTCTGATGTCATTATTAAGGACACAATACGTCTTGTAAAGAGTATCGGGTTTACAAGAAAAGCAAGGATATATGGATATAATTGCGAACTGTTACTACTGATTGTATGCGTGAGCTCACGATGTCACGGCATTCGAGTGCACACACTCGTGCAGTGGGCAGCCCCAAACTGCCTGACAGCGCGCTGAGTGAATATTCTGCATTATGAAAACATGTAGGCTATGACAGTACACAGGCTACACCGTAACTTAAACGCGGCAGACTTTAATAGACAGTAAAACAAAGGCGGGACACCATAACTGGATGTCGGTACCGTAACTTAATTTAAACATCTGTCTTCCTGTGTGCAGAAATTTGTTTATGTAGCCGTGACAACAAAACGCGTGCATGCGCACCTGTGTATAAGAGCGCTTGCTCCGTGCGCGCCGCGCGCCAACCCGCAAGCCTTGCACTTCTGAAAGTCTGAGGAGCCACTCGTGTTGCTACCATAGATATACATAATAAATAATATACTTAATTACATAATATACTTTATTATGTATATCTGTGGTTGCTACTACTCTCCGGCGCCACCATCTTTATTTTGGGTCTGACGAATCGACGCGCATATTTTGCGTCGACGTATTTTTTGCGTCGACGTCATCGATGACATCGACGCGTTGTCCCAGCCCTATTCTGTACATAATCTGGTTGGCAAGACTTTAATAGAATTGACTTCATGACCTCTCACCTTCCTGAAATAACCTCTGGTGCAGCGTAGTTTGGTGATCCACAGCTTGTTCTCAGGAACTCTCCGTCTGACATCATGTTTGATAGACCTGACAAGCAGAAACCAGACAAATACGCTCAACACAGACAGATTTGATTGGTCAAGTAAATCAAACAAAACGTATTTCAGGGCAGATATAAATGCAGTGGGATCCAAACGTATGAAGCTATATTTAACAATCTGGTAATTCCAAAAAAATAAACAATGAAATGATAAATAATATAAAGTTGTAAAAATCTATTTAATTAGAAACATTTTCACTAGTGGTCTCAGGCTTTTGGACCCCACAGTATATGTAATATTTTAATATTTTTTTTACGTTATTTATACTGTGGGCCCTATTTTAATGATCTAAGCATATGGTCTAAAGCGCAAGTGCACTTAACGTGTGTCTGAATCTACATTTGTGCATTGTCTAAAAGGGTTGTATTCTGTTAATGAGTAA